>NW_006400155.1:382049-383997 GCF_000299155.1 Elephantulus edwardii
AGGTGGATTGATTTGGTGCCTGGGGCAATCAGGATGAGTGTGTGGGAGACAATAAGATTGGCACAGGACAGAGCAGAGTTTAGAGCTGTTGTTCATAGGGTCGCTATGAGTCGCAAGCAACTTGACAGCACATAACAACAACAACAACAACCAAAAAGGTTGAAAATGGCTGCCAAAGAAGAAGAATGTGAAGAAATCATACAGAAAACTGCTGTATTTCATCATCAATGCAGTAAGACAATGTACTTTTTATAAAACTATGTATCACTTACATTGATTCCAAAACGTAAAAAGAAAAAGTTGAGAAGACTCCAACTATCCACCAAAAAATAAATGGGCAAATGAAAAATGTTTCATTCATATAGTGAAATATATGCAACTTTTAAAAAGTACTGTAAACCTATGGAAAATTGGAAAATGTCCAAAATATACTGACAAACTTTTTAAATGACAAATTGCAAAAAGGTATTGTGATATTATTTTATTTTCTCCCCATCTCAATATTAATAATAAATCACTCACACAATCAGACAAATTAGAGGAATAGTAACCAACTCATCAATGATTTTGCAGAAGACTTACACTTTCTACACATGTATTTCAATAATGTTTGAATATTTGCACATCTTGTATAAAGGAATTGTATTTTGGTTGTTGCTGCAAGAGTAAGACAAACAAGGTTTCTCAAGTACACGTCTTCTTAATTGCTCTGCCTTCACTCAAAGCCCTTAAAAGGCTTGTGGACAATGCCAGATAAATCCCAAGCCTATTGACTTGGCATTTAAGGCTTTCTAGAAGAGGCCTGAGCTGACGTGTCCAGGTTCGGCTTTGGTCACTTCCCACCTTTTATTACTGAGATGGTGTGCACATCCCCTATGTGTAATGCCAGTGCTCACCTAATCCTTCTTGGGGGACCTATATCTGCTCCCACTCCCTCCACCAATCCACCGGACAACCACCCACCATCTCAGTCTCCTGCAGGGTCTAGGTGTCACCTGTTTCAAGATGATTCATATACCCCTGAGTTTATCAATTCTATCAAGTAGTGTATGTGAGAGACTTAATTACTGTGCAGAGATTGAGTTTTCTTTAATAAAACACTTAACTCCATAGGACAGGGGTGGTTGCTATTGTTGTTGAATAGCATCAAGTCAGAACAAACTCATAGAGGCTGTAAATTGCACGGGAGGAGACTGCCCATTTTTCTCCTGCAGAATATCTGATGGATTCGAACCTCATGCCTTCGAGTTGCCAGCACAGCTCTTACCACTAGGCCACCAGAGCTCTCCTAATAAAGGATTTAGTACTTCTGATCTATATCCAAGTTCGTCGTTCTTCATTCACTTACTTATTCACTCACTGTCATCAAGTCAGTTCTGAGATCCTCCATTGCGTTTCTGAGGCTGTACACTTGGCAATCGTTAACAGTGCAACTTGCTATGAACTATAAGACTCCACCCAGAGTTCCGTGCATGGGGTATTGAGGCTCTTAAAAGCTTGCCAAGTGGCCATCCAAGTACAGTAGCCATTCTCTGTTCACCTGGAGCAACAGTGGAAGGAGTTTCAGGGATAGAAAAATGTTATGGGAAGTGTGGCTAACAGCCTCCATGAGCAGCAAGAAGAATGGACCTGGCTCCCACCACTGAACATTTTAATCAAGGACTCCACAGGAAAGTTCTCATCAAAAGATGGCAAGGGATTATGTACCAATGAGGGAGTTTTTCTTTTGCTTTTCAAGGAGAGGAGCAAATGGGGGGTGGGGAGGGGTTTGTGCTGGGAGAAGGGTGCAACAATGAATGAATGGAATCCCAAAATCTCTGTAGATGTTCATTGAAATGAAAAACAAACAACCTAAATTTAAAAAAATGTGGGTATTTATTACAACACTATTTCCTTAAGGTAGTCTTTCAAAGGAACTTACAGTCTAAAAATAATTAAGAAATATTTC
>NW_006400155.1:384097-403056 GCF_000299155.1 Elephantulus edwardii
AAAAAAAAAAATTGAAAAAAAAAAAAAGATGGCAAGTGAAGAACAGAATTCCAAATGCACATGGACTCAAGGTTCTTCAAGAATCTTGGAGCCTAGATGAATCGCTGAAACTATTTAATGATGATTCTTAAACTTCAACTCACAATATCCCCTGAAGTCACCTGATAGCCAATAGTGTAACTGTTGTTGTTAATTGTCATTGAGTCAAACACAACTCTTTTACCTAAGTTCATAGAGTTTCTAGAGGCATGTTGTTTAGGAAGTGGAAGCCCCTCCTGCTTCCAATAGCTTAACTAGATTTTTTTTTAAATAAAAAAAGTCTGCTTTGAACATTATGCTCTGTTTAAGCACCGTCTATGTGAGATCAAATTGACACTAGTAAACTCAAAGAAGAAAATAGTGATTTCAGAGGCAGTGAGTTTATGTTAGTGAGACAGGAACAACTCCGAAAAGGAGTGTGAGAATGGCTACACAGTGTAAACAATATCATCAATCAATGTCACTAGTGTATGTGTAGAAACTGTTTAGTTGGTGTATATTTTGCTGTGCATATTCTAAAGAAGAACAAGAAGATACTACAATTTAGAAAAAAAATTCAACTTAGTAATAAAAATGAGGAGGAAATGAGAAGGGGCAAGGGCCATGTGTTGAGCCATTATCTATCCCCAGAGCCTAGTAGTGTCTATCATCTACAAAAATAGTCAATATATGTTTGTTAAACTGGATTGAGTAAGCACAAGGTAATGAGAATCTGATGTACATCTATTTGAGTCAATTATCCTGATTAATCTCTACTTTGTTGCTGGTTTTGCGTGCCACTGAATTGATCCCAACTCAAAACAACACTCTATAGTGTGTCTCAGACTGTAATCTTTTTGGGGAGATTGTCCGTTTTCTCTACAATGAGTAAGGGGAAAGCATTGACCTTTTGGTTAGAAGTCAAGTGCTTCTGCACTGTACCACAAATGGTCTATGCATTGGCGATCCCTAGTCTCTGGCTTCCTCTCCTGTGGAACATGGGAAGGCAGCAGGATTTGTTGGCAACCTCTTAGGAGCAGAGCAGCAATCACACACCTACTGGTGGTGATGGTAGGGGGTGGTCCTACCCCTGTGCAAGGCTCTGACCAAGCTTGTTCTCCTTTATTCCGTGAGAGCCGGCACTGTGGCATCTTTACTACATGCATAAGCTCCAGGAGACTAACTCTATCCACCCATTAAGATGATGGTCTCATCAGTGATGAATCTACTCCATAGCTGTCTGGTTCATTGCCGACAGGCCTAACTTTCCCGTTATAGCTGTGGGGCAGAACAAATGATCTTATTATTTAAATCTTAGCAGATTGAATCTATTACCACAAATCTTCAGTCTTCACAAGTCTGTGGACTCAAATGGCATTCCATTAACAGTTAATATTCAAGTTTCACTGACTTTTGCTCCTCTTCCAACAGACTACCCACTCCTGTGGGTGGGATTTTGCAGGTTGCAGAAGCTGGCTAATGGGCACACAGGCGCCCTTCCTCTTGTTCTTTCTGGTCATCCTCTCTGCTACCACATTACTCACAGGCCCCACAGAATGCTTCAACTCCTGCTAAGTGTGGGAGCCCATGTCACGTGGCAACAGGGTTAAGAGTCCTCTTTCCAGTATTCTGTGGTTACTAACCAGGTGCCCTGTGATTTTCTGGAAGTAGACCACCAGCCTTTCTTTAAATCTCAGAGTGAGCTCCAACTGCCAATTTTTTGGTTAACAGCTGAACAAGGTAACTATTTGCATCACCCAGGGAGGACAGCTGGCAGAGAAAAATGTTTAAAAGGAGACAGTGATCTTCTGAAACAATGATCTGGACTAGATGTTTTGAGTAAGATTGTCTGTGAAAACATGGTAGGCTTGTGAACTACCCTGAGATTTTTATATCAAAACAAGCAGTATAGTTATCCTCCATTAGGTTTATAAAGCTGTCATTCTTCTGGTTTTTAAAGTTGTCATTTTTATGGAAGATCATCTTTTTCCCAAGCAGTGACTCATGGCTCAAACCAGGTTAGGAAACCTGGGGAAACAAAATTCAATCCATAGTATCTTCCGAGGGTTTTTCATCACAATCTGGATACAAGTGAAGTTCTTCTCACATGATCTACTTCTCCCCAACCTATCTCATATTATTTTTTCCCTGGCTCATAATACGAAAGCCCTATGAAGCCTCTCACATTTATTGCTGGAATCTTTTCCTAGAATTCAATAATCTTTGATATGTAAATATCAAATATTATATATGTGGAAATATTTTTGCATTGTATCTCCCATACAGAAAAGAATGTATTAAATTATTAAAATAACAATACTATCACCTGACATTTTAAAAATGAATACTTATAGGACATTCAGGAAGAAAGAATGTGGGTAAGCCAGATTCTTAAAAATATCTCTCTACCTTCATAGAACTGATTTATTGTTGTTGTTGGGTGCCATCAAATCGAGTACAACTCATAGAGACCCTATGAATGGCCAACCTGAACCCTGCCCTATCCTGTGCCATCCTCATCATCTCTAAGATGCTAGAGCCCATTGCTGATGTCACAGCATCAATCCATCTCATTGAGGGTCTTCCTGTCTTCTGCGGATCCTCCATCTTTCCAAGCATGATGTCCCTTTCTAACAAATAACCTTACCTAGCCATCTGTACCACATATAAAAGATGAAGAGGGACAGCAGAGGAGAGGAGGACCCCGGATGAGATGAATTGACACAGTAACTGTGGTTAAGTGTGTCAAAGACAGTGAGATTGGCTTAGTATAGAACAAGATTCGGAGCTAGTGTGCAGAGGGTTACTATGAGTCATGGTTGACTCAATGACACATAACAACTATAAATAACACTAGCATAAAACTGGTGAACTCCAGAAAACTTTGAGTTCTGTAGACAGCTATAAGCATGTTTAGGAAGATCAGAAAAAGAAGACATCCAGAACCATATTGCCTCACCTGCCCTATTGTAGTGCCTCCTCTAAGGATGGTGGTGGTTGTTGAGTACCATCAAGTTGCAATCAACCCATAGCTGACCCTCCAAGTAGGTTTTCTGAGGCAGTAAATCGCATGGGAGGAGAGTGCCATCCTTCTGTTGCAGAGGAGCTGGTGGATTCGAATCACTTGTCTTTGGGAATACAGTGCAGTTTCTTTCTACTAGGCCACCAGAGTTAGCATGGCTAATTGTCCTAAGGACTCTTGCATATTGATGAGAATTGATAGTTAGGCCAGCTCTGTACCTTGATTATTCTCCTAACTTCTTGCTATCTCACATAAGTGGCAGGGGCACGTAGAAACAGTAAATCAAACAATAAATGAGAAATAGAGGTTAAATATTTTCCTTAAAGCTGCAGACTTAATTTTAATATCTTGACTTAGAGTGGATGACTTTTAATGCTGAATATCTTACATAAACTGACATACAAGCTTTTATACATAGAAAAATACTTTTAAAAAAAAATCAAGCATTCTGCTAACAGATCCTAAAGTGTTAAGGCTAAGGAAAGAGTATTTATATAATTGGAAAAGGCAGACTATTATAAGACACCCATTAACATCTTTTAAGGCTGATGCATAGTAAATTTTTGTACAATGTAATTAAAAGGGAAAATAATGCAGATGAAGCTTTGAATTAAAAAGAGTGTCAGCATTCCTTGCAAAAACATCATGGTGTACTCTATGTTCAGAACAAGTGTTTAAAACTAATGAACAAATTTGCGTTCAAGGAGACTTGGTAGCTGGGAAAATTGAAAATGGATTATGAATTATTTTTATTCTAGGCCATCTCTTCCAGCAACATAATGAAGTTAAATAGTTCAACTAGAATAGTTGCAATTTTTGTTGGACAATTAAAGTTACTATATATTATTTCATTGTTGTTATATGCTGTAAAACTGACAATGGCTCATATTGACCCTATGAGCAAAATGACTCTGAACCGTACCCTATTTAGAGCCAGTTTCATTGTTTCACAGATACCTGTCCACATTGTCACAGTCATTGTGTCAATCTATCTCATCCAGAGCCTTACTCTTCTGCCCTGACCCTCCACCCTTCTAAGCATGAAGTCTTTCTCCAAGGACTGGCCTCTTTTGGCAATATGCCCAAAGTATGTGAGAGGAGTTTCAAAATTCTTGCTTCTAAGGAGTAACCTGGTTTTACTCTCCCCAGAACAGATCTCTTGGCAGTCTGTAGTGTGTTTAGTACCTTTCAATATCACATCAAAGATATCAATTCTTCTGTCACCCTTTGTCATCATCCAGCTCTCCAATTCTCCAATGCATGGCCTGGATCAGACTTACTTTAGTCTCCAGACAGACTATCGTTGCTCTTCAGCACTTTGGAGAAGACCCTGACAGTAGATTTTTCCAATACAGCTCATTTTATACACACACACACACACACACACACACACACACACACACACACACACACACTCGCCTTTAATGCCACCAACTCTAATTGAACTGAAAAAGAAGAGGTTGGTTAAGAAATGCAAAAAAGTACCAAAAGTAGAAGTTATCGTCTTAAAAAGTTTGCAGGATGCTACATCTACATATTCTTAATGGATCATATTTTAAAGTTGTCCAACTTTAGTCAAGTTTTGTGAAACCTATACTTTGTGAAGCCAGTAATCTGAAATCTCTTAGAATTTCATCATCAATGTCACAACTACGAGAAGCTAGAGAATGGTAAAGCTAGTCAAAGTGTTGGATATGGGTGTGAGTATGGAAGTGATGTGGAATATTAGGGATTTTAAAGTTCTGTCTCATGTATTTTAGGCATGTGGCCAGGAGGTACCACTCCTTGGAGATGGACATCATGTCTGGAAGTGTGGAGGAGCAGCGCAGGGGAGGGTCATGGGGGTAGGTGTGTCAGAGACAGTGAGATTGATTCAGGATAGGGCAGGGTTCAGAGCCATTGTACATAGGGTCGCTATGAGTCACAGGTGACTTGATGGAGCATAATAAAACAACAATACAATATTCATGGAAGTCAGTCTGCTTATCTTTCTGCCACAGGGGTAGGTTAGATCCAATAATTTTAGCAGCCAAGCACTTAAACATTGTCTCACCAGGACTTGTTTTCTGACAGCAGCCATTTCATAATGCATCATGTTATTGTTATGGGCCATCAAGTCAAAACTGACTCATAAGTGGTCCTGCACTGGGTCTTCAGAGGCTGTAAATCACAGGGGAGGAGACTGCTCATCTTTCTTCCCTGGAGCGCTGGTGCATTCCATCTGAATTGCTTTTAGATCAACAGCGCCACTCCTTATCACTTGGCTACCAGAAATCCTTAAATGGATCTTAGGATGTCTAATTTTTAAATTGGAATAAAAATTGCATAGCTATCTTCCAAATCTACATTCTTAGCTCTGATAATTATTGTGAGCTCACAACCTATTAATTGCAAACACACATTGGATCACCCTCAATAATTCAAACAACATATCTAAACCAAACATCCTAAATAAAACCTTAATCAAATCTTTCCCATTACCACGTTGTTGGCAAAGCTCTTCTTTTATCTATTTTTTCTGCTTCTCTCTCCAGAAAAATTTTGAGAATTTAGGCAAGTAGAGATGTTTAGAGGAAATATTGAAAAGAATTTATTTTCCTGCGCAGATTGGCAACATGGAAATAATGACAATCTCAACAGCCATCCTCTATGTTACTAAGAAATGGATGGGCATGTGTAAGGCTTTTCCCTTGGCATTCCTTCCTTTAATGAGCTGCCCTTCGAGGCCCAGGAGGTTCTACTGAAGCTGTCAGTCACAGGTCTTCACTCCTCTTGGCTGTGGTACCAATCAGAGTCTCATTCCCTGGTATCAGTGTATTGATCTAGACACAGGTAGACAGTTAAAGCCAAGTTGCTCAATACTCCAAGCATTTCTTTTCATTTCTCAAAGCTGGCCCACATCTTGCTCTTCCCAAAGTCTGACTGCTCCCTTCTCTTAAGTTTGTAAAGCCTCAGCACCCTTTCATTTAACACCTTCTTGTTTCAAAGTCTATTTTTGCCACCTAAAATTAAAGGACTCTGATACTAAAGAAAATTGAAGCTTATTCACTGTGTCCTAATCTTTTAATAATTTCTTTTTCTAAATGGCTAAAGATACATGTGAAAGTTTTAAAATGAAACCCAAGACTTGAAACTCTGAAAGGAAATAATAATAGGTCTCACAAAGAATGAAGATTTGAAGAAATAAAATTCTGTCTGCATCCTCCCTCTCTCTTTCTCCCTTTCAAGTGCTTGTATGCATGCACACACACACAATAAAAGAGAAAGAAAGAAAGAAAGAAGGTAGAAACATGGATAAGAATTATTGTAGATAACAAAGAAATTTTGGTAGCATTCATATTTTTAAAGATAGTGGGGGAGGTAATGAAAGAAGAAACCCAGTATTAGTCAAACACAAAAGATCTTGCATGAATAGCATTTCAAGGCTCAGATTGAGATGAAACTTTAGGGAGATGCTGATGTTTATAGTTGTGCATGGAAAGCAGAGAAAAGGAAATATAACTGAGCATTTCTTGTCTGCCGAGAAGCCCTGAAGAAGTGTTGGGTTGCTGATTCAAAGACTCATTGCTAGAACCCACCAGCTGCTCTCAGAAGAAGGATGAGGTGTGCCCTCCTTAATGTTCACAGCCTCACACTCAACAGGGCAATTCCCTCTTGTTCTATAGGATCGCTGTGAATCAGAATCAGCCCCATGGCAGGGCATTGGGATTTGGGTTTTTGTTTGCAAGGCTCTGTACTGTATATTTTCCATAAGCTTGCTCATGCAGTGTTAAAAAAAGAAAAGGAAGATGAAGATGGGACACGTCCTCTGGTAGAAACAGTATAATGCTGAAAGGAGAAATCTCTAAGCTGCTGTAAGGTAATGATCAATAATTCTTAACTTAGTGAATCCCCATGAGGAAGAATGGAACTACCTCAAAGATTTTTTCAAAGATTACAGCCTAGAAATAAAAATATTTTATCACAGCCAGGAAATCAAAAGATTAATTATACTGAGAAAGTCTGCTGTCAGGGACCTCTCCAGACTACTGAAGAGAAACGACTTCAGTCTGGAGACTAAGGTACTCCTGATCCAGGCCATGGTCTTTGCAATTACTTACTATCCATCAGAAAGCTGGACAGTGACTAGGAATGGTAGAAAGAGAATTGATGCCTTTGAGCTGTGGTGCTGGAGTGTATTGAGTATACGATGGACTGCTAAGAGAACAAACAGGTTCGTCCTGGAACGGGTGAAACCAGGCTGCTTCTTGGAGGCAAAGATTCTTGGGCTTCAACTGACACATATGGGGCATGTTCAAGAAGGGACTAGTCCTTGGAGAGGAACAGCATGCTTGGGAGGATGGAAGGATAGTACAAGAGAGGAAGTCCCTGAGTGAGATGGATTGATTCAGTCACTGGGGTAACGGGGATAGGTGTATCAGAAACAATAAGGATGGCACAGGATAGAGCAAGTTTCAGGGCTTATTGTACATACGGTGCTTATGAGTCACAAGTGACTCGATGGCACATACCAAAAACAATCTTGCTGTGCTGATCAAGATCAATCTTGATGTCAGGTGTTTTCTGCCTTTAAACTCCTAAGTGAATTAGAACCACCAACTTTACAGTTGGCAGTTGAGCACTAGCCAAGGCTCTTTAATTAAAGGGCACTGTAACAGCTCATTGTCATTCTGACAGTTATAGGCTGACTAGAAGACAGAAAACAACCCACTTAAATATTTAGTAGTTACAAGTAAAATTTTGCCCATGATCAGTCTCTGATCTCCCAGGTCTCCGCAGTCATCCTAGAGAATTGCTCTTGAAATAAAAAAGCTAAGAGAATCATGCTTTTTCACAGGGCTGACTGGTAGCACAGATCTGCTGAAGCAGGGCTAAAGCGGGTACTGGGCCTGGCCCAGGAGCCCAAGGCATGGACTAGCTTAAGAATGGGCCTTCACACTCCCACCATCCTTTCACCGAAACACAGGAAGCCCAGCAGGCCAGTTCCCCCCACCATCTCACTTTTCCAAGTGAGACGGTTGTAGTCATTTCCCAAAATTACTCTTCAAGGGAGTATATTCAGCTGAGCAATCCAGTCTGCCTGGGCAATTACTTTGGGTGATTTGGGACCAGCTTTTACACAGTTTTCCAGACAGACAGAAGTGGTGATTTTCTTCTGGCTGACACCTCCTCTCATACTCCCGACTCTGTCATACTTTTACCCCAATATCTTCTATCCTCCAAAGAGGCTGGGATGGGGTCTTATCTTCCACATGTGTCCCGTGCCCCAAATTCCCATTCAATCAATTACTAAACTTGCCAAAAACACTCTTAGAACACAAAAGAAAATAAGTGTGCTTCTTTATTGATGATGTACGAAGACCCATAACCAAGGCAGAAACTCCTTTTGCTGGATATAACAGCAGGAATACTTGTATCTACACATCTACCTCTTACAGTATGGGAGCTCTGGTGGCCTAGTGGCAAGAAGCTGCGCCACAATCCCGAAGGCACACAGTTTGAATCTACCAGCTGCTCCACGGGAGAAGGATGGGCAATCTCCTTTTCTATTAACTACCTCTGAAAACCTGATGGAGGGTCAGCTATGGGTCAGATCTGACCAAACAGTACACAACAACAACAAGAACCTCTTACAATATGTTGTTGATGATGTTATGTGCTGTTGAATTGACAACGACTCATAACAACATTATGAACAACAACTCTGAACCTTGCCCTATCCTGAGTCAACCTCACAGTCTCTGACACACCTGGCTCCATTGCCACAGTCAGTCTGTTAATTCATCTCCTTAAGTCCCTTCCCATCTTGAGGTGACCTTCTGTCCTTCCAATTCCTTCTGCAAGGACTGGTCCCTCCTGACAACAAGCTCAAATTATATATTTTGCTTCCAAGGAAATTCCTGGTTTCACATTCTCCAAGACAGACCTGTTAGTCCTTTTGTTCAATATTCTTCTCCAGCACCATGATTCAAAGACACTGATTATACCTCTGTCATCCTTAGTCACTGTACAGTTTTCATATGCATAGCAAGCAACTGAGAAGACTGTGGCTTGGATTAGGTGCACTTCAGACTGACATCATTGCTCTTTAGGACTCTAGAGAGGGTCTTGACATCCCATCTTCCTAATGCAACTTGTCTATTGATTTCTTGATTGTTGGTGCTAAGGGTATTGATTGTGGATACGGGCAAGATGAAATTGTTAACAATTTTGATCCTTTCTCCATCTATCATGATGCTGTCTATTGGCCTGGTGGTGAGATTTGTTTTCTTGATGTTGAGATGCAATTCATACTGAAAGCTGTAGTCCTTGATTTTCTGAAGGAAGCACTTCAAGTCCTCACTTTTGGCAAACAAGGTTGTTTAATCTGTGTATCATAGGTTGTTTATGGATTGAGGCTCAATGTCAAGAAGACAAAGATTCTCACCACTGGACCAATTGGCAGCATCAGGATGGATGGTGAAGAGATTGAGATTGTTCACAGCTTTAGTCTGCTTGGCTCCACAATCAACATTCATGGCACTAGCAGCCAGAAAATTAAAAGACGTATTGTGATGGGAAAGTCTGCTGTAAAGTACTGAGGAGCAACGGTGTCTCTTTGAAGACTAAAGTGCATCTGATACAGCCCATGGTCTTTGCAATCACATGTTATGCATCAGAGAGTTGGACAATAACCAAGGAGGATAGAAGGAGAAGTGATGCCTTTGAGTTTTGGTATTGGAGAAGAGTATTGAGGGTACCATAGACTGCTAAGAAAACAAACAGATTAATCTTGGAGAGGGTTAAACCAGGCTGCTCCTTGGAGGCAAAGATTCTGTGGCTTCGTCTGACATACTTTGGTCATATTGTAAGGATAGACCGGTCCTTAGAGAAGAACATTATGCTTGGGAGGGTGGAGGGCAGGCACAGGAGGGGAAGGCCCTCTAGGAGAAGGATTGATTTGGTGACTGGGGTAATCGGGATGAGTGTGTCAGAGACAATGAGATTGGCACAGGACAGAACAGAGTTAGGGCTGTTGTACATAGGGTTACAAGTGACTTGAGAGCACATAACAACAACAAAAACAACATCATTAGTGAGTCTTCCTCTAATTCTGATGCCACATTCTTATTCATAAAGTTCAGCTTCTCAAATTATCTGTTCAGTATTTATTTAAAAGACATGAAGAGAGGATACCTCCTCAATGCATTACTTTCTTTGAACCATGCTCCCTTGCTCTGTTCAGAGAACAGATTCTTGGTCTAGGTATAGATTTCACATGAGCACAATCAAGTGTTCCTGGATTCCCATTCATGGCATGTAAAATTGAAAATAGTGTATAAATATTATGTGACTGAGGCAGACGAGAGGAGGACTATTTCTTTCCAGATATTGTAATTTTTCAAGCCTAGATTATTAGTTTTTTTAGGAGTCATGTCACATTGTTGTCTCATACTAAGTTAACTATTACTTTAAATATTTCATTCTCATTCATAAGAGCTCCAATAAGCTAGTTAATTCCTATTCTGTAACTGATGTTTTGAATCTGAATCAAAGATTTTACATTTATTGCTGTCACATCTCACTTTATTAGCTTTTTCATTTCTTTATGTCATTTGTGGTTGTCACTGTCATTCTCTTGATTCTACCATGGGAGCAGCTGAGTAAGTACATATTCTGTATCTTCACTTGGATATTTTATTATAGTGCTAAGTAAGACAAAAACAGGTAATCAATGAGGAAGCTTAGAGATAGTAGGTTTCAACTCAGCTTTTCCTTTCCTCCTCAAAGTTTATTTCTAACGATTAGTCTTCTGACAATGGAATTAACTACTTGAGAAGATATGAGAAGAGTTTAAGCAAAGGTCAGATAACCCCTGTAGAGGAGGCTCTAGAAAGAATTTTTGGCTATGTAGACCAGCTGCTCCAAAAAAAGATGGGCAATCTCCCCTGCCCCTCCCCCCATGTGACTTAGCCTCTGAAAAACCACTGGATGTTTAGCTATGAGTCAATTTTCACTTGATAACTAGAAAGTACTTAAGTAAGCAAGCATGTAAATAAGTAAGACCTTCAGGGTTATTTTAAAGACTCTATGATTAAATTTGGGAGCTCTGGTGACCCAGGGGCAAGAAGCTGCGCTGCAATCCCTAAGGCACACAGTTCAACGCCACCAGCCTCTCTGCAGGAGGATGGGCAATCTCCTCCCGTGAGATTAACAGCTTCTGAAAACCCACCAGCTGGTCAGTTATGGGCCGGTTCCGACTCAATGGTAAAACAACAACAACAAACAATGATTAAATTTAAGGGAGCTCTGGTGGCCTTGTGACTCGTGAAGGGACGCAGTTCGAGAGCACCAACTGCTCTGAGGGAGAAGGATGGACAATCTACATGCAATTAATGGCCTCTGAAAACCCACCAGAGGGTCAACTATGGGCGAAGTCTGACTCTACTGTACACAACAACAACAAGATTGAATTAACTGGGCTATGAGAAAATGTGAAAGAACAGCTCACCATTCTTCTGGCCCAGATCTGATTTCTGTAGGAAAACTTCTAGTGTCCCTACATAGTTCACCTTTTATTATAGTTATCATCTTCTATCTCATTTTACCATTCTATTGTAAGCTCTTTGCATTTAAAAAAAATAATATTTTATATGTGTGTGTGTGTGTGTGTGTGTGTATTCGAGAACCTAATCTGTATACAGAAGAGAGGGGAAAAACGTATCATTTTTTTATAATAAATATATTCCATTTAGGATAATATATTCCAATATTTGGGAAATACAGCAACCCCACCAGTGATTCAAAACCCTATGCCACTCTGAGGGCTGAAGATGGCAGTCTCCTCCCATAGAGCTCTAGTGGCTTAGTGGTAAGGAACTGTACTACCAACACAAAGGCACGTGGTTTGAATCCACCAGTTGCTCCTCAGAAGAAAGATGGACAATCTCCTCCTGTGCAATTTTACCGCCTCTGAAGACCCACTGGAGAGTCAGCTATGGGTTAGCTCTGACTTGATGATATGCACCAGCTCCTTCTATAAAGATTTACAACTTCAGAAGAGGCTTGAGTCAGTGGATTTAGTTTTGGCATATACTAAAAACAAACCAAAAAAATTATCATTTTTCTGACATTCAAATTTAACTGAATATCCTCTATTTTATCTGGCAAACCTATTTTGGAAGTACACTCTGAATTGCTTTTTTTTTTTAATATACAAATGACCTTTCCTGAACTAACACCCACCCCCACCCCAAGTCTAGCCCTTTTGAATATCATGAAATGTAAGTTTGTGATTACTCTAGAGGTGAGATCAGAAGCTAACACACTGCTCATTAGCAATCACACAGCATTTGATAGAACTCCTAATCCACTTTAATACTCACTCTCATGTTAGAGTAGTAAAAGAAGGCTGAGTTTCTTGCTTTAGTCTGTAAAGCAAGACAGCAACAGGGCCAACACTATGATCTGAGATTCTGAGTGTGGAAGCTCACAGGATCATATTACCTCTCTGTTGAGGACTTTATTCTCTGATGCAGTCCTTCATCTCTTCTGAATCTTAAAATTGCTTAGAGATTCCCTGGGGGATGTAGTTACGGAGGTGGGGAAGTGATGCTGTTGTTAAAAGGAAAGCTTCATCTATTACTCATCAACTGTCAGGTGGAAGATCTGTGGGGCTCCCTCTGAGGCACTGGTATCTGTATAGCGCTCACCTTGACTTCCAGGGCTAATTCCAAAATTCCCTTTAAAAAAGCACCTAGTAAAGAGAACCAATCCAGGTGACCTCCCACCAATCCAGGTGACCTCCCACCTTCTGCCTTACTACTGGCATTTGCAGGATTATTCTGAGGGAGGAGAGAGAAAGAAGGAACCACAGGCCCCAAACTGTTTATTTTTTCAAATGCTTTCACTGAAACTCACAAATAGCTTCATATTTACAGATTGTTTTTGTGTTCAAAGATTGGATGTTTGATGCCTCCACCCCACTGCTGTCTTTCCAAACCCATGGTTCAAAGCAGCCTTTAGTACAACCATCTGCTCTTTAAACCTTAAATCATACCAAGTGCAAGACTTCTCATTCTAGACTGTCTGCATTCTCTTTGGGCAGTCTCTCTTGTAGAGGACAGTTCATAGAACATTACTTATTATTTGCAAGCAGGTATGCAGTTGGTCCAATTTTCCCCTTTGCCTGGCTCATCATTATAAAACACATTGATATGGAACCAGGTTATTAGTGTCTTAAGCTCCTAGCTGTAATATTATGCTGGAGTCATTCTATTTCATAGCAAAGCAAAACAGACATAGCCTCCGCATGAAGGTAATAGAGGTGTGCATATAGAAATGAACCCATATTTCTTCACTGGAAGCTGTGCAACAATTCCTCATGAAAAATGTTGGGAGGGCTGGACACTGAAAATGGCTAAGGATTTTACCAGAAGATCGAGCTGTGAGCATATACTTTCTGTGTTAATAACTATTTGAGAACAGGTATCAACAAAGATGCCAAGTCCCAAATGTGCATATTTAAAAATTAAAGTATTTTAGTGACTTTGGACTGGACTGGTCTGGAAATATCTTTTCCTTGTAGCTTCCAAATAATATTGATAGATAAAAACAGCTATGCTACCATGATGGGAGCAGCATTTTTTTACTATATTTTTTATTATCATTATTAATTTTAATGAAAATTTACAGAGACTTTGGATTTCCATTCATTCATTGTTGCACTTTTCTTCCTGCCCACCCCTCCCCACCAGTTCACTCTTCCCTTTGAAAAGTAAAAGAAAAATTCTTTCATTGTTATACAATCCCTCCCCCCAGTTCCCCTCCACTGTGTAGCCTTCGTTCTGGACTCCTGTAATGACAATTAATACCTACTCATATATCCCTTTTAAACAGTTCTCTCCTTCATCTCTTTTAATGCAGTATACGCCCAGACTAACATTTTGCATTTCTCCTTGCTGAGAAGGCTATTTGAAGCAGCACAGCCAAAGAAGTTTGACTTCCCATCTGAGAATCCCTACTCTAAACACAGACACTGACAGTGTTTGTGTTTCAGAGCTTGGGAACTTAATACCCATGTCTCAGCAGCCTCCAGTCTTATTTTAATTGAGGAATAGGAATAGACTAACAGCATCTAATATGAATGAGGGGAAATGAAGACACCCTTAGTACATGGGTGCACACAGCCTGGAATGCAACCCAAAAGTTCTGATGAAAACAAACCCTCAGGCAGAGAGTAATGTGATGCTTTTAAAGGAAAAATTTCTGTGCAACAGCCTGCCGGGCTGTGGTGCTTGGGGGGACTATGTATGTGATAAGCTTCGAATTGCTTTTCTGCAATCTCAGGAGGCAGAAGAGAGCAAAGATGAGGCTGCCCGAGCTCTCAAAGAATGAGCTGGACGATTTGGACCCTCTGGTGACAGCGCTGCCAAACAGGAACGATCACTCAGCAATGAGCATCTCGCTGCTCAGTTTTTGTGGCTCTGGGCACACTTGCCTTGTTTATACCTGATGCTCAGCGAACTGAGAATGGGTCCCCAAGACAGCCAACAGTTGCATTTCTGAAAGGCGACAGCCCAGTGGAGGTGGGTCTGTGAGTGCCTGAGTGTGATCTAGTTTGCAAAGCACGGCACGGATCGGTTGGTAATGTAAAAAATGGAAACAGAATACAGATGTGAGGCTGGGGAGTGGTGGATGAAGCGGGGCTCTGACATCACCTCCAGAAAGGCTAATGTTGGCAGCATTTTTCCCAGCTTTAAGTTTACACAACTCAGGGGGCATTGATTTCTCCGTTCTTCAACCATGCAGTGCAAGAACTTAAAAGCAGCCCAAAAATCCCCTTCTGGGTAAGATGTTTTCGTTTGCAAATGGCTGTGAGATGGGCTTAAGCAGAGCAAGGACTGCGGGGAGTCGGAGGAGTGTCTGCACCAGGCTGCCTCCTCTCAGTTGTTAAATGCTGGCTCTGAGGACAGCTGCAGCAATGCCTTCCCCCCCCCCCCCCCCCCCCCCACTCCGGGCACCACAGGCAGGCAGGAAGGAGTCTCCGGCAGGATAAACATCTGTGGACCACACTCTCAGCTTTTGTTTGTGTGAGAAGTGCTGATCTCGCGTTCAGCTTGGGGTCTGTCCTGGGTGGAAGATCTCCCTCACATTGCTGTTCTGTCCTCGCCAAGACAAATGCCCAATTGTTTATTCTCCCAGAGTGATACTCAGTGCTAAAAACTCAAAGAGGAAAACGAATCTTCTCCCCCCCCCCCCCCCCCCACCCCCCCCCACTTCTCGATTCAGCTCAGACATAGCAAGTTGTGCAATCTCTTGGGACCACGATTCTTGCCAACAGAAAATTAAAACCAATTTGGCTGGATAATAAGGAGCCACGAAGATAATTCTTTTTTCTTAATTTGCCAAGAATGTGATGCTCCCGCAGGGATGAAAGTCAGGCTTTCACAGCCCTTTTCAGGGGGAAGAAGCGAAGGAAGACACATGCAGGTCCATTTTCTTTTCATTGAAGAAGTGCTACATTTAATTCAGACACACAGGGAAAATAATTGTAGAGTGAAAAGTTAAAACTGTTTCAACTTACTAGAACTTCAATTTATAGACAGATTTAGGAACAAAACTGGTGGGTAATTTGGAGATTGCCTGTATAAAATACCGTTGTTTGCAAACCTCAAATCACATAAGGCTCTATTTTACAGAAAATATTGCAGACTTTAAGTGACACCATTAGTGTATGTAGTATCAAAGTGCCAACTGGAGCTCTAAAGATTAGCTAAACTCTCAGCTGAGACAAGGGAGCCGTGAGTTTATAGTAATGGAGGAATGGATACACAACTTGAAGAATGTGGTCAGTATCACTAATTGCACGTGTTTAAGAGAGTTGCATTAATGTTTGTATTCTCAACAACAAAATTTAGTTTAAAAAGCAGGCTTTAAAAGACACTCATTCACAGTGCTGAATTAGCAAAAGCATTTTTTGTAGACTGCGGTTCTTTCTAACATAGTCTAAGTCAGAAATAATCCTTACTATAGGATTTTTCATTGTTTTTGTTCAAACAGTTTTCTAGGTGGTATAGCCCTGGTGTGTCCACTTGCTGGACAGAGGTAACCTGTGGTCATTGTAAAGCCAAACACTGTAACACTGATGTGTCAAATGTGATAATGGTTATCCATGGTGGACAGCGTTTGTTGGCACTCCCTGGTTGAAATAAACTTGGAAGCAGGAGTGGCATCCACTTCCGTGAACAGCTTGCCTCTGGAAACCCTATGAGCCTGGAGAAAGGATGAAAGTCACCCATGCGCAAGCGTCGAGGGCTTTCGTTCATAGGGTCGCTATGAGTTGCCTATGACTTGACGGCACTTAACAACAACATAAATGATTTTTATCCTGTGCTTTTAATAAAGGCCTCAGTACTGAGAAAGTGGAGTATATAGTAAAGGATGGGCCACTGAATGAGAACAGTAGCCTTTTTATTCTTATAAAATAAAAATATAAATAAATAAAATTTTTATTTTGTATTGGTTTGCATGTTTCACACCAAATAGTGGTCTTTGAAGTAAATCATTGATTATAGATATTCACTGAATGTCTGCTCCCAGCCACTAGTGTTCTAAGAGCTTTACACCTGCTGATGCACCTCTAATCCTTTTTACAGAAGTTGAGGACCAGGGAAATTGAATAATTTGTTCTAATTCATATGCTGTCTGGTACTTGGCTCTGCACTCTTAACCATTAGACGTTATACTTTTGCTTCTCTTGTCTTTAATGTTGGAGATTTTTTGTTTTGTTTTACTTCCCTTCTCTGACAGATATAAATAGGATGAGATAAATATGCAAAATAATCCATTTTGGATATTTCCAGTTTTTCAAATTTAGATATTGCTATGTTTTCCGTGAAAGTCTACGCCATTACTTTGACAATGTCTATACAGATTGTTCAGTAATGATGTATTTCCCTCACTGCATCAGCGTTCACTTTAGTTGCATTTGTCTAGTTCCATTTCCAACGCTCTAGTTTCCTTGCCCCTTAATTGTCATCTTTACTTTAAAGCAATTGTTGACCTTCTAGTCTCATAGGCTTTTTAGTAGAACACCATACTTAGGGATAATAGCCCTCATTTTGTGTGCTGCTGTACTATTTTACTAAAAACAAAAGTTGGTCTCAAAGATAGCTTCAGTCCAAGATTTAAAGAGTGTCTCGAGGCAATGTTCTTAGGGAGCCTGAAGGTCTCAACTAGTCCATTAAGCCTGGATTTATTAAGAATTTGAGTTCTGTGCTGTATTTTCTTCCCTTTCTGTCTTAGTCCACCTGCTGTGGTCCCGACCAGAGAAGTCAGTAGTGGTAGCTTGTACCATCTAGTTCTTCTGGTTAGGAGGTGAGCTGTGGCTTGTGTGGGCCATTAGCCTCATTAAATAGTTTCTTCTCTGACATCTTGGCTTCCTTCTTACTCATTTGTTTCCTCACAAATACAGACCAAGTTGTACCTTCTATGGATATGGTTGCTCACGAGCTGTTAAAACACTAGGCACTAACCAAAGGTAGGGCCTTTCTGGTACTTGGAATTCAGCAACAGTCCTTTAGAATAAATATGGTCAATCTCCTCCCAAGTAATTTACAGCCTCCCAAAAACCTACTGCTTGATCAGCTAGGAGACAGTTTCAGCTTGACAGCAATGAGTTTGAGGTTTTCAGTTTTGAGCTGCTATGGAAGCGGACGGAACATGAACTTTGTAAACAATGTTATGCAAATTGACTGGATTGTCCTGTGAGACTAAAACTCTAATCCTTCAAAGTTAGAAAATCAATCTCCATTTTGAATAATATTGCATGAGTTCCTTGTTTTTCAATGCAGCATAGTATTCCAAATGGTTGACTCTGGGGAACATTATGCTGAGTGAAGTATCTCAGTCACGAAAGGACAAATATTGCATGGTGCCACTGTTGTAAAAGAGGACTGACCTTGGGGTTGGGGAGAGACTGAGTAAGATGGGTTCAATAATGTATACTGCACTGAAACAGATGAGGGAGAAAATTGTTTAAAAGAGATATGTGACTAGGTATTTCTGTCATGACAGGAGTCTAGACCAATGGCTACATGGTGGAGTGGACCAGGGGGAGGGTTTGTAAGACAATGAAAGAATGTTTCTTTTACTTTTCCAAGAGGGTAGTGTTCAGGGGTGGCGGGAGGCTTGGGAGGGGAGAAATGTGCAACAATGAATGAATGGAAATCCAAAGCTTCTGTAAATTTTTACTGAAATTAAGAATGAATTTAAATTTAAAAAAAAAAAAGCAAATCAATCTCACAAGCTGTTTGGTTGTGTCTGAGGAGTAAGTGTTATTTTGTCTTCTATGAAGACAATGCCTAACTACATACATATCTGCATTTGTACCTCTTATTCTCGTGCCAGTATGCTTACCCACATACATATGCGACCATACACTTATGCTTTGGTCATTGTTGATGTTTTTATCAAATCATATATATCAAATTCTTTAGTACAAATTGGAAGGAATGGAATGTTTGTTGATGAATGGAAGCTCAGGCTAAGTGAAGATGCCTATGATTTTAAATCATTCCAAGTGTTTTAAGAGATCATGGACTGCAGCCTCTGCCATGTTGCAGTTTACTTGCTAAAACTGAGAAAGCCTGAAGTATCTGCTGCAGAGGTCAAGGACTGTGGTCTGCAATATGGACTGAAGTGCAACATCAAGATAACAAAGATTCTCACCACAAGGCCAATTGGCAGAACCATGATTGATGGAGAAGAGATTGTTAACAATTTCATCTTACTTGGTTCCACAATTGATGCTCTTGATCCAGACATCACCTGGAGCTATCAGGCGAGCCATTGAGGAACTAACCTGGCAGGAGAAAGGCCGGTAGGATCTTATCTGTGTTTATTGGGGCATTGCTGATTACCCGGGAGAACACCTAAG
>NW_006400155.1:408891-430721 GCF_000299155.1 Elephantulus edwardii
AGATTAATCAGAACTGGCTTTGACAAGCACTGTGGCATTTGGACAAGAACAAACTGGGAGGAGGGTAGAGAGAATAGTGCAACAATAAATGAGTGGAAGCCCAAAATCTCTGTAAATGTTTATGAAAATTAATAAAATATAATTATAGGGGAAAAAAGAAATCAAAAGACAAATTATGGAAATTTGCATTAGGGAAATCTGCTCTCAGAAACCTATCTAAAGTGCTAAAGATCAAGGATGTCAATGTAGAGACCAAGATGCACTTGATCCAACTCATGGTCTTCGCAATGACTTGCCATACATCAGAGAGCTAGACCATGACCAAGGACGACAGAAAAAGAATCAATGCCTTTGAGTTGGCTGGAGAAAAGTTTTGAACATACCATGGACTGCCAAGAGAACTAACAGGTCTAACCTGGAGAGGATGAAACCAAGCTGATCTTTGAAGGCAAGGATTTTGAGATTCCTTCTCACATACTTTAGGCACATGGCCAGGAGGGACCAGTCTAGTCCATGGAGAAGGACATCATGCCTGGAAGGATGGAGGGACAGTGCAGGAGAGGAAGACCCCGGGTAAGATGGACTAACACAGTAACTGGGGTAATTAGGTTAGGTGTCTCAGAGTCAGTGAGACTGGCTCAGGATAGAGCAGGGTTCAGAGCTATTGTGCACAATGTTGCTATGAGTCTCAAGGGTCCCAACAGCATGTAACAACAATAATACAAATAGCCTTTTTCTTTGGGTGATTTTTAATAATGTTGTCAACTTTGGTCAGATTGTGCCACTTTTCCCATCACTAACCAAGTATCTGTTGTCTACAATATGATTAATTGCTCACCCTATTCCCCACCCTCAACCATCAATAACCACCATATATAAATCTATTGTTGTTGTTGTATGCCATCAAGTCAGAACTGACCCATAGCTGACCTTCCAGAGAGTTTTCAGAGGCAGTAAAGTACACAGGAAGAGACTACCCATTCTTCTCTCTCAGAGCAGCGGGTAGATTTGAACTGCATGATTTTGGAATTGAAATGCCTCTTCTTATCACTAGGCCACAAGAGCTCCCATCCTATAGATAGATTAGATAGATAGATAGATAGATAGATAGATAGATAGATAGATAGATAGATAGATAGATAGATAGATAATAGATAGATAGACTGGTCCTTGGAGAAGGATATCATGCTTGGAAGAGCAGAAGTATAGTACAGAACAGAAAGACAGATGAGATGATGGATTGATACAGTGACTGGGGTTTGGTGTGTATGAATTAGTGAGACTAGCTCAGGACAGGGTAGGGTTTAGAGCAGCTATGTGTAGGGTCACAGGTGATTCAATGGCACATAAAAACAACAACAACTATATATTATCTATCTCTATCTCTTATCTCTATATCTCTACTCTGGTGGCTGGCTTAGTGGTAAGGAGGTGTGCTTCTAACCCACAGACATACGAATCTGTGCACTGCTCTGTAGGAAAAAGATGAGCAATCCTCTCCCATGAGGTTTACTGCCTCTGAATACCCATTAGAGGGTCAGTTATGAGTTGATTCTGACTTGACAGCACATAACAACAATCATACAATACACATATATTCTTACCATAAAAATTGAATCACACACACACAAAAAAAAAAATTTGAATCACACAATATTTGTCTCAAGATAATAAGATGTTCTCAATGTTGACACCTCATAATTTTATGATGAAATTAAAAAACAGCACCACATTCTTTTATTTTTAACTTGGCATTTATTAAAACACTTTTATATGACCAATGAAATCAAGACATTTAATGACCTCCAATAATACACATGGCTAATCAATTTAAGGGGACATTTTTAAAAACTTGTGTTTTTCCTAGATCTTCATGCCAAAATCAATGTTAATAAAATGAGTCAATTAATGTCATTATAAAAGAAAAAAGATAGCATATTTCTATTGCTAAAACTAGAAAATAAAACATAAGATGTTAATGTTATTAATATAAATAGAGTTGCTGAAAAATCTCACTTTTTGCTTTGCCTCTGATCCAGTGGTCTTAACTCATGTGTCATCATTAACATATATTCTCACAGCCTCATTCTTGCTCGTATGCTATGAAAATACAGATGCTCTTTACACAAAATCTACTTCTACCCTTGCTGCCTTACTTGTTAAAATTTTTCATAGGTAAAACTAAAAAACAGAAACAGCTATGAAATCGCAAGTTGCACAGTCATTTGTAATCACACTAACAACACATCTGTAATTACTTGAGGAAATCACATCAGAAATCACAGCAGAAGAGTGATAACCCTATCAACAGAAACAGAACCTTAAATCAGCTCTAATTTCTTTTAAGAAAAAGAAATCTGGTATTTCATAATTATTGGCCAATTAGTCACTGCGGATTTAATAGCTTGTCATGGCACATTGGTGTTTTCTGACATTACAGTTAAGAACAGTAGCACTGTATGAATTTGTCACAGCCTGGTCAGCCGTTTGCTTGCCTATTCATTCACTGAGTTATTCAATGTCCCGCATTATGTCAGGATCTTTTGGTCCCTAGAGGCACATTCATCAGAAATTAAGTTCCCTTTTATCCAACCCCAGGAAGATTTGGTGACTGAGTAGTAAGAAGCTGCACTGCAATCTCAAAGGCACTCAGTTCGAATCCACCAGCTGCTCTGTGGGAGACAGATGGGCAGTCTCCTCCCATGTGATTTATTGCCTCTGAAAACCCTCTGAAGGGTCAGCTAAAGGCCAGTTCCAACTCATTGGTATACAACAACAACACCTGTTTTCAGGGAGCTCTGGTGGCTTACTAGTACCGAGTTGCACTATCAAACCAAAGGCTTGTGCTTTAAGTTCAACAGCTATTCTGTGCGAGAAAGATGGACAAACTCCTTTCATGGGATTTACAGCATGAAAATCTTCAAACCTGCTGGAGGATCAGCTATGAGTCAGTTCTAACTCGACAGAACACAATAATAACGTGCCCAATAAAATGCTCTATGCACTGAATAACAGAATTTTCATTCAATCCTTTGAGCATTTCTGCCTTCTATCTTGCTTTCCCATCCAAATGGCCGCCCTGCTGTCTCCAAGGGAGAACATCTGGAAATTAAAGACCTTTACTCCTAATCCTTCATTCCTCATGAGTCAGTTAAATCTTCATATATTCAAACCCGTAGTGACAAAAAACACCCTGAGGCTGGCACTCATTGTCACCTGCCTCTGGTTGTTTGTTTCCTGCATACCTGTGAGTTGTACTGTCTTATCACTGGTAGTTGGGAAACAGATGGAACAGCAATAAGCTGGGATGGTTGCAGCTGGTGGAAGCAATAATCACTCTCCTAGTGAGAGGCACACTACTTAGGAAGTGATTCAAGGGCTTTTCAGTTTAAAACGAGAGAATGATTAGTAAATGGCTGTTGACTTCTGACATTGAAGTTGATTTTGACGACAGAGAAGTCAAAGTCAGCAGCCTGGACAGTCAAGGTGGTGAACTCTGAGAAAGAAATGATCATACTGTCGTTTGAGCGTGACTGGATTCCAAGTGCCATAATTAGAAAACTCTAAAACTCTTTCTCCCCCTCTATTGCTATGAATTTTTTTATATGATATTTTTTTTTCCTTTCTTTCTGCCTGCTTGAAAGAAACATTCTTAAAGATGAACGATCCTTGGGAAATCCTCAAACAGGAAATTATCCAAGTTCTCCATGTCAATTAGCAGTCAAAGTATACTTATTTGCTTTTTATAAGGGGAAAAAAAATCACCCTTCATTGTTTACTTGGCTGCATTGAATTTTTATGAAGCCCATAATAGAAATTTCCTGACTCACAGGCAGAGCTTGAATTGATTCAGAAAATGCTGTGATAAAATCTCAGCTTGGTATTTTGGAGCTTTTTATGGAGGAGAGAATTTCAACTTTTTCTTAAAACAAAACCTGAAAGCACAGTCCATAAGCTGCAGGTTTTTTAAACACTGCCTAAATTTTTCCTGTGCCTTAATAGACTTAATAATTTTTTTGTTCCATCTTGAAATAACAAATGGAGTACTAAGATGCAAATCACAACTGGAAAATTCATTTAGCAGACACAGTGTAGCAAATGAATCATGGGACTACTGGAAGATGGATTTTTGACTGAGATTCTAAGGCTCCGTCTAACATACTTTGGACATGTTGCAAGGAGGGACAGGTCCTTGGAGAGGGACATCATGCTTGATAGGGTGGAGGGACAGTGCAGAAGGGGAAGGCCCCCTATGAGGTGGATTGATTCAGTGACTGGGGTAATCGGGATGGGTGTATCAGAGGCGGTATGATTGGCACAGGACAGAACAGAGTTTAGGGCTGTTGTACATAGGGTCGCTATGAGTCGCAAGCGACTCAATGGCACATAACAACAACAGCCGGGGTGGGGGGGATCCCCAACCAGATTTGTACCTAACTCTGCAGGAGGATTCTTTTCCCTTTTGTAGCAGATGTTAAATGTGTTCGTTCCCAATAGTGATGAGCCACCAGAGGTTGAGAGAACTGGTTTGGTTTAATTCAGTTACCTAAAGACTTGTTGGAAGTTCATCAAGGCAATTCAATGCAATGCAAAGGACATTTACAGAGCTACCTCCTGCAAGGAAGTGCACTAAGAACTGTGGAAGCTTCCGTGTTGCTTCAGTCACAAGCTCAGCCCCTCAAGACCTTAAAAGACTGGCATGACACCCCAGCAGCATCTTTATACAACTTGCTTTCTGATTGGTTTTAGTGCTACTGTAAAGTTCACTAGACATAGACTAGACCTTGAAAATGGTAAGCAAGTCTAAACAGCCTATGTCCTGGAACTTCTAAAATCTACACATCCTAGCACAAATCTAGAAAAATAGAGTTAAGTGTTTAATGCACTATTCACTTTGCAAACCCTTTCCTCTCATAATAGTTTATAAGAGCTGATGCTGTTTTACTTCTTCTGTAGTAATAATTTGTTGTTGTTATCAGCCATTGAGTCAACCTCAAGTCATAATGACCCTAGTCACAGTGCAATGAAACTCTCTACCTAGTCGTTGGCCAAATTCATAAGTGATTATGGATCAGATCATTGTGATTCATAAGTTTTTATTGTCTGACTTTTGGAATTAGATCTCTAAGTCTTTTCTTTTAATCTGTCTTAGTCTGACAGCTTTGCTAAAATCTGATCATCATCATGGCAACATCCAAGTAGTTACACACTAGGTTCACTGGCCAGAGATCATTGACGGTCTTCATGCACATTGTTGTTGCCTGGTGCTATCAAGTCTGTTTTGACAGACAGAACAAAACACTTACCAGTCCCCTACAGTTTCCACAGTCACCATCCAGTCCCCCACAGTCACTGCCCAATCCCCCACAGTCCCCTAGTCACTGCCCAGTCCCCCATGGTCCCCGCAGTCACCACCCCATACCCCACAGTTCCCCAGTCATGGCCCAGTCCTCCACAGTCCCAACGGTCACTGTCCAGTCCCCCCCCCAAGTCCCCACAGTCACCTCCAAGTCCCCCACAGTCCCAACGGTCACTACCCAGTCCCCCACAGTCCCAACAGTCACTGCCCAGTCCCCCACAGTCCCCACAGTCATCGCCCAGTCTCCCAAATCCCTGCTGTGCTCCAGTCCATTGTTGTGTCAACTCATCTCATTGAGGATCTTTCTCTTTCTGGCTGTCCTGAGCCCTGGTGGTGTAGTGCATTATATGTTCTGCTACTAACTGAGAATATCATGCAGGAAGAATGCAAAAGGTCATTACAAAGACAGAAGAGAAAGAAAAGACCAAAATCAATGTTAGATGAGCCTCTGAGTATGGCACTAGAGTGCCGAGAAGCCAAAGCATAGGGAAGAAATCAAGATATTAAGGAGTTAAACAGAAGATTTCAAAGGGCAGCATGGGAAGACAAAGTATTATAATGAATTGTGCAAAGAGCTGGTGTCATAAAATCAAAAATGCTGAACTAGTTCAGCATTGCTTAAACTGAAGGAACTGAAGAACAAATTCAAGCCTCGAGTTGCAATACTTAAGGATGCTTTGGGCAAAATATTAAATGATCCAGAAAGTATTAAAAGAAGACAGAACAAGTATACACAGTCATTCCAAAAGGAATTAGCAGACACAGAAGAATATCACGAAACAACATATGGGCAAGAGCCTGTGGTGATGAAGGAAGAAGTTCAAGCTGCTTTGAAAGAATTTGCAAAAAACAATGCCCCAGGAATTGATAGTATACCAATTGATATATTTCAACAAACAGATCCTGCCCAGGATGTGCTCACCACGTTGTGCCAAGAAATCTGAAGTACAACCACCTGACCAACTGACTAGAAGAGGTTGATATTTGTTCCCATTACAAAAAAAGATGATCCGACAGAGTGTGAATATTATAGAACAATATCATTAATATTACATGCAAGTAAGATTCCACTGAAGATTATCCAAAAATGACTGGAACAGCACATCAACAGAGAAATGCCAGAAGTGCAGGCTGGGCTTAGAAGGGGTCGTGGTACTAGGGATATTGTAGCTAATGTTAGATGGATCTTGGCTGAAAGCAGGGAATACCAGAGGAATGTCTTTCTGTGTTTCATTGACTATGCAAAGGTGTTTAACTCTGTGAACCACACAAAGTGTCAGTAACTCTGAGAAGAATGGGAATCCAAGAACACTTGATCATGCTTATGCAAAACCAATACTTGGACCAAGAGGTAGTCATCATAATAGAGCAAGGAAACACTGCATAGTTCAAAATTAGGAAGAGTGTACACCAGGGATATGTGCTATCTCCATACCATTTCAATCTATTTGCAGAACAGATTATCTGAGAGGCTGGGCTCTAGGAGAAAAAATGTGGCACCAGGACTAGAGGAAGATTCATCAACAATTTGTGCTATGCATAGGAGACAACCCTGCTTGCTGAAACTGAGAGGGATCTGATGTGCTTGCTGCAGAAGGTCAAGGACTGCAGCCTTCAGTATGGATTGAAGCTCAATATCAAGAAAACAAAGATTGTCACTACTGGGCCCATTGGCAGCATCATGATGAATGGTGAAAAGACTGAAATTGTAAACAGCTTTAGTTTGCTTGGCTCCACAACAGTACTCTTGGCATCAGCAGCCAGGAAATTAAAAGACATATTGCGTAGGGAGAGTTTGCTGTCAGGGACCTCTCCAAAGTACTGAAGAGCAACGATGCCAGTCTGGAGACTAAGGTATGCTTGCTACAGGCCATGGTCTTTGCAATCACTTGCTATGCATCAGAAAAGCTGGACAATGACTAGGGATAATGAAGGAGAATTGATGCCTTTGAGCTGTGGTGTTGGAGAAGAGTATTGAATATACCATGGACTGCTAAGAGAACAACTAGGTTAGTCCTGGAGAGGTTGAAACCAAGCTGCTCCTTGGAGGCAAGGATTCTGAAGCTTCACCTGACATACTTTGGACATGTTACAAGGAGGGACCTGTCTTTGGAGAGGGACATAATGCTTGGGAGAGTGGAGGGACAGTGCAGGAGAAGAAGACCTTCAATGAGATGGATTGATTCAGTGACGGGGCTAATGGGGGTAGATGTGTCAGAGACAATAAGATTGGCACAGGATAGAGCAGAGTTTAGAGCTGTTGTACATAGGGTCACTATGAACCACAGGAGACATGATGGCACATAACAACAACAACAACAACAACTAACTGAGAGGTCAGAACTTTCAATCCAACAGTTGTTCAGTGTGAATTTTTTAAGATTCATAGACCCAGAAGCATATTGGAAGGCCAGAATGAATCAGAGCTGTCTCAATGACAGTGGGTGTTACTTGATCAAGTATGTTTTTCTCCAACGATTAGACCTTTCTTATAATGTGCCCAGATTACGTGAAATGAAGTCTAGCCAACCTTGCCTACTACAAGCAGTCTGGCTACACCTCTTCCTAAACAGGTTTCCTTGTTATTTCAGCAGTCCATGTTATATTCAATATTCTTCATCAGCATCACAATTTTAAGCTATCAATTCTTCTTCCACTTTATTTTTTGCTCAACTTTCACATATATTTCAGGTTATTGAAAAATATCATGGCTTAGATTAGTCACAACTTAATCCCTTGCTCTTCAGCACTTTAAAAAGGTGTTTTGCACTTGCCCATTGCAATGTCTCAATTGATTCATTGACTACTGCTTCTATGGGAGTTGATTTCAGATCCAGGTGAAATGAAATTCTTGACAGTTTCACTCTCTTTCTTTTTACTATGATGTGGTTTATTAGCTCAATCATAAGGATTTTTTTTTCTTTATGTTGAGTTGTTATCCACACTGAAGGCTATAATTCTTGATGTTCATTAGTAAATACTTGAAGACCTCTTCACTTTGAGCAAGCAACCTTGTACCATCTGCATGACACAGGCTGTTTATGGGTCTTTCTCAAAACCTGATGCTTTATTCTTCTTCACATAGTCCAGCTTCTCCGATTACAGATCTCAGTATACAGATTGAACAAGAATGGTGCAAGTATGTAACCATGAAACACATACTTACTTTCTTTAATCCATATTTTATCCCTATTGAGGTGTAGCAGATCTCATTGAGAATTTGGTTTCCCTAGATCATTGTCTTTAATTTAACCCAACTGTTCTGTGGGCAAGCAGCCTGCCTACATCATCAACAGCTGTGAGACCAACATAAGAGAAAGAACGAACCAGAGTGTAGAGAGACTGTAGCAAAGTGTAGCCTGATGGAGCCAGACAGATCCAGGGCCAGAGCCCTTGACAGGGGAACCTCACCAGAAAAGAAGAAACAGAGAAAGCATCGTATCCTTCAGGGCCAGAAGTTCATTCTCCAGAGTTATGTTGTTTGCTGTTGATGGAGAAGCTTCCTGGATTAATTAAGGGATTATATCTTGCTATTGACTGAAAAGCTGTCTGAACTAATTGAAGATTAGTGTCTTTCTGTTTAACTGGTTTGGGACTCCTATTTGTTGAACCAAGACTTTCACTGTTTGATATTCTTTGTCTTCTCCCACCCCCAACAACCTGTTTCCCTAATAAATCTCACAACTATGAGTAAAAATATTCTCTAAAGTCTGTGAGGTGATTTGCCACAATTTTTGGACCCAGTAATTAGTAGAAGTAGGTGCGGTATGGTGGGAGATCATGCCTGACCAAATAAGGATCTGTTTTATACTGTGGGTGTTATTCGCGGGAACAACTCCCCTTTGTAGAGTTAATGGAGGTCAAACTCAACCATCTCCATGCCACCATTGCTCTGTTTACATCTTGCTCTAGTGAAACAACTGTTTTTAAATCTAAGTACAGGTTCTTTTTTTTTCTATATTTTATTAATTTTCATAAACATTTACAGAGATTTTGGGTTTCCATTCATTCATTGTTGCACTATTCTCTCTACCCTCCTCCCAGTTTATTCTTGTCCAAATGCCACAGTGCTTGTCAAAGCCAGTTCTGATTAATCTTCTTTGTCAGTGTGTCCTTTGCCATTCCCTATCACTCCTCCCTGAGAGAGACTTCACCCTGAGTCATAAGGAAAAGGGGATGGCGTATTCTCTTAGCTACTTCCTGCTGAAAAGGGACGCTGTGGGTTTCAGGGTGAAGATCTTCTCTCACTACTCTAAAGGGCCCCTTTGGCAGTAGGAAACACATAGACTATTATGGAGTTCTAAGTGATCACAGTTGAGTGTTCTGGAATTCCCATCCTAGTTAATGTTAACTATAATTTGTTTTGATCTATATATCTAAATGTCTTTGTGTGTGGAATAAAACACAAATAAATATTTTCTACAATCAGATACAATCCACCCTTCACTCTATGTCCCCTTCTGAATCCAGCTTAAAATTTGGCCATTTACTATTGATGCAGTGTTCCAAATGTTTTCTGACTACCTTCAACATATTTTTATTTGCATGTCACATTATTGACATTGTTTGATAATTTCCATATTCTGTCAGCTCAACTTTCTCTGAAATGGGAACAAATATATCTCTTCCAGTCTGTTGGCCAGGTCTCACATATTTCTTGTAGAGATGAGTAAGCATATCCAGTAGTAGATCTGTTTGTTGAAATATCATCCTGTCACTTCCTGGAGATTGAGAACGCTGATGTTCTAATGGGTTAAGAAGTTGTGCTGCCAACTTAAAGGCATTTTTAAAAGGCACCAGCTGCTCTGCAGGAGAAGCATGGGCAATCAAAAACCTGCTAGAGAGTCAGCTAGCTATCAGTCAGGTTAGCCGCAGGAGCAGCAAGACCCTTTTTTGCCAATGCTTTCAGTGCAGCTGTGTGGCATTGGTTCTTATGCATATCCTACTTCTGGAATTGATCATGGTTTTGGTGCAGTTGTTTTGAGTTTTCTTTCAATCTCCTCTTGATGCTTCTTGAAATATTTGCTATTTTGCCCTTGGAATTTTACACTATCGCAATTCTTATTGTGTGCTATCACATCAGAACTGAATTATAGCTGACCCTCCAGTATGTTTTCACTTGCAGGAGATTGTTTATGCTTCTCCTGAGCTGAAACTGGGGAGTTCGAACCATGTGCCTTTGAGTTGTGTATTTTCTTCCCTTTTGGTTTTCTAACTCGAAGTCTTGGCACATTTCTTTGTCTCATCCTATATCTGGCATCTACCAGTTTGTCAGTTTTACAAATTTTGGTAGCTTGCATGTTTCTACGATGTTGTAAATTATGCCAGTGGTATCTCAAATACAGTAAGGTCATTCATAATGGAGCTTTCAGATCTGACAGCCAAGGAAGGAGGACTGATAGGTTACCTCTGAAATAACGAATCAGTTAAAACCTTATGTGAATAGCAGAAAAATATTATCAAAATGTATAGAAAAGAACTAGTAATAGAAAATCACCATTTTTTTAAAGTAATTTAATTGCACTACATAGTCATCAGAACATAGCAAGGAAACACTGCATGGTTGAAAATTAGGAAGGGCGTGTGCCAGGAATGTGTCCTGTCTTCTTACCTTTTCAACCTGTATGAAGAACAGATTATCCGGGAGGCTGGGCTCTATGAGGAGAAATGTGGGGTCAAGATTGGTGAAAGGTCTATCAACAATCTGCGATATGCAGATGACTCAACCCTTCTCACTGAAACTGAGGAGAACCTGAAGCGCCTGCTGCAGAGGGTCAAGGACTGCAGCCTCCAATATGGATTGAGGCTCAATGTCAAGAAGACAAAGATTCTCACCACTGGACCAATTGGCAGCATCAGGATGGATGGTGAATAGACTGAGATTGTTCACAGCTTTAGTTTGCTTGGCGCCACAGTCAACACTCTTGGCACTGGTAGCCAGGAAATTAGAAGACATATTGCCATGGGAACGTCTGCTGTTAGGGACCTCTCTAAAGTACTGAAGAGCAACGGTGTCTCTCTGGAGACTAAGGTGCATCTGATACAGGCCATGGTCTTTACAATCACTTGTTATGCATCAGAATGTTGAACAATGACCAAGGAGGATAGAAGGAAATTGATGCCTTTGAGCTTTGGTGCTGGAGAAGAGTATTGAGAGTACCATGGACTGCTAGGAAAACAAACAGATTCATCCTGGAAAGGGTTAAACCTGGTGGCTCCTTGGAGGCAAGGATTCTGAGGATCTGTCTAACATACTTTGGACATGTTGTAAGGAAGGGCTGACTGGTCCTTGGAGAGGAACATCATGCTTGGTAGGGTGGAGGGACAGTGCAGGAGAGGAAGGCCCTCAATGAGGTGGATTGATTCAATGACTGGGGTAATTGGGATGGGTGTGTCAGAGGCAGTGCGATTGGCACAGGACAGAGCAGAGTTTAGGGCTGTTGTACATAGGGTCACTATGAGTCGCAAGCAACTCGTTGGCTCATAACAACAACAACAACCATTAAGTTAGATGCCCCTCAGAGATAACCCTTCATTGGGTTTCCAAAGCGGTAAATAGAATGGGAGAAGATTGCCCATTCTTCTCCTGAGGAACCCCTGGGAGATTCAAACCACCAGAGAGGCTCCACCTTTGGGTTAGGAACACAGGTCCTATGGACTATGCTATTAATAGCTCTAATTTTTCATTAGAATTTTAAATTTCTAATATTTAATGTCTTTTCTGTTTTTCAATGCTTAATCATAAAACAATGTGCTTATTCTGATCTAAGAGCCATGTTGTTATTGTTATTGTTGTTGTTGCTGTTGCTAGGTATTGTCGAGTAAAACTCATAGCGACTCTATGGACAACAGATCTGAACCCTGTCCTATCCTGTGCCAAACTCACAATCTCTGACACACTCAAGCCCATAGCTGCAGTCGCTGTGTCAATCCACCTGGTTGATGGTCTCCAACTCCTTCACTGTCCCTCTACCATTCCAAGTATTCTGTCCTTCTCCAACAAATAACCTCTCCTAACAACATGTACAAAGTATGTGAGATGAAACTTCACCATCCTTAGCTCCAAGAAGCAATCTGGATTCACCTCCTCTAAGACCTATGTGTTTGTTCTTTTAGCATTTCATGGGATATTCAGTACTCTTCTCCAACACCACAATTCAAAGACATTATTTCTTCTCTGTAATCCTTATTCATTATCCTGTTCTCAGATGCTTAGCAAGTGATCAAAAATGCCATGGCCTGAAACAGGCACATCTTCGACCTCAAACTAACATCATTGTGCTTCAGTAATGTGGAAAGATTCTTGACTACAGACTTTCCCAGTGCACTATGTCTCATGATCTCCTAACTACTAGTAACAAGTGTCCTGATTATGGATACAAGTAAGATGAAATCACTGATAGTTTCAATCTTTTCTCTATCTGTAATGATGTTGCCTGTTGGTCCAGTGGTGAGAATTTTTGTTTTCTTGACACTGAGATGCAGTTCATATTGAAGGTTGCATCGTTTGATCTTCTGGAGCAAATGTTTCAAGGCCTCTTTCAGCAAACAAGGCTGTCTTGTCTGCATATTGAAGATTATTGATGAGTCTTCCTCCATTTCTGATGCCAAATTCTTCTTCACAGGGTCCAGCCTCTCAAATAATTTGCTCAGCATACAGACTGAATAGGAATGGAGAAAGCATACAACCTTGATGCACACCTTTCTTAATTTTAAACCATGTAGTGTTCCCTTGCTCTGTTCACAAAACAGCCTCTTGGTCTAGGCATAGGTTTCCCCAGAATGCAATTAAGTGCTCTGGGATTCCCATTCTTCTCAACGTTAGCCATAGTTTGTTATGATCCATGCAATCAAATGCCTTTGCATAGGCAATAAAGCACAGACAACCTTCTGGTATTTTCTTCTCTTCAGCCAGGATCCATATGCCATCAGCACTGATATCCCTGGTGCCATGACCTCTTCTGAATTACCTTGAACTTCTGGCAGTTCTCTGTCTATGTACTGTTCTAGACATATTTGAACATATGAATCGTATGAAGCTCTTTAACACATTGACTTCTCTAATCCTATTATTACTACATCATTGCTAAGATGAGAAAGTTGAGATTTAGTAAAGTGAAATATTTCCCCAAGTCATATTAAGCAGTGAAGCTGTGATTTGAAAGTGCCTTTTTTCCGCTTCCTATTCAACCTACTTACCTTTTTTCCACATCAACCATCTATTGAGTTCTTCTACTCATCATGCTTGTTTTCTTCCATGATATCCTCAGCTCCATATGAACCAACTACAAGAGCCATACTTTGGATTTTGTGTCAAGTTTCTACCTCCACTCTGAAGTTTCCATTCTCACTCCAGAATATAGACCATCATAATATACATCATAGTTATCAATAAAGGGTGATTTTGATGTCCAGAGAGTCGGCAGACATTTTTGGTTGTGATTGTTATTGTTACGTGCTATCAAGTCAACTATGACTAAAAGCTTCCTTTTTTTCTTCTCTGGCTTTCTCGTGCATGTGAGGTGGTTGAGAATGTCGTGGCTTGAGTCAGACACACTACCATAGCTATCAAAGTGGCATCTTCAGGATAGTAGGAGTTAAAGGATGGGTAAGTGATGAGCAAGTCAACACAAGTTTAAAACTGGAACTCAGACTGTGAGGGGAAGGAAAAGGAAATGAAAGATTCTCTGAGCAGCACAGTTAAGCATTTATCTACTAACCAAAAAGTTCGTAGTGTGAGTCCATGCAGAGAAGTCTCAGAAAAAAAATCCTGGCAATCTGCTTCAGAAAGGTTATAGTTTGAAAACCTTATGGAAAAGTTCTCTCTCCACATATAGGGTTGATAATAACTAACAAAAATTAGAATAGTTGAGAGGAAATAAAAAGTGTAATACCACAAGCGAGTTGTCCTATCAAGGAGAGGACAGGAGGTAATCACTGAAACATTTTAACAGAGTGAGTGGTAGGATCAGATTTTATTTTTTTTTTATAATTTTTATTTATTTATTTATTCTTTGTATGTGTGTACCGTCAAATTGGATCTGACTGGTACAGGAGGCAATTGTTCCTCCTTCTTCAGCAGAGCATCTGGTCAGATTTTATTTTTAAGAGTTTCTTCAGGGGACCAAACTTAGAAGGCCTAGCCTATTGTATAAATAGGCTGGCAAATACAGCAAGAAAATCACAATCAGGAGAGGATAACATTGATGAGTGGACTGTTCTGAAGACTGAGTCCTTCTGTGTATCAAAACCTTCCAATAGGGTGAAAAGAAAACCTACCGACTGGGGAAGAACCATTTGCCAATGACATCTCAGACCAGGGTCTCATAACAAAAGTTTACAGAATACTAAAGGGCCTCCACAAGAAAAAGACTGATAATCCAGTTACAAAATGGGCAAAAGATATGGAAAGACTTTTCACTGAGGAAGACATTCAGATGGCCAACAGACATATGAAGAAATGCTCAAAATTATTGGCAATAAGAGAGATGCAAATCAAAACCACAATGAGATGCCATCTCACCCCAGAGCAGTGAGGAAGTTTAATAGGACAGCAAGCAATAAATATTGGAGAGGATGTGGAGCAATTGGAATTCACATACATTGTTAATGGGTTTGTAAAATGGTACAATCACTCTGGACAGCAGTTTAGCATTTCATCAAAAAGCTAAACAAAAAAAAATTTCAAATGACCAAGATATTCCACTGCCAGAAATATATACCAGGGAAAATAGAACTGAGACACAAATGGAGATTTGTACACCAATGTTCATAGCACCATCATTCACCATCATGAAAACATGGAAACAGCCCAAATATACATCAACAAATGAATGGATTGAAAAATTGTGGTACATTCACACAGTAGAATGCTATGCAGCAATCAGGAACAATGATTTAAGAATATACTATATAATAAAGGAGAAGCTGAAGAGCGTTGTGCTGAGTGAATTAGTCTCATAAGGACAAATACTGCATAAGACTAATTGTAAAAACAGAAGGATAACAAGTAAGATATGTACAAAAATCTAAAGGGGGAAGGGGAGGGAGGAGGAGGGCTGAGGATGGGAAAGGAGAAATCACCAGGTTTGGTAGGTAGAGGGAGGGGGTGAAGAAATTAGGAGAGATCCAGTGGAGACCTAAAAAGGCAGGGTAATAGTGGTCATAGATCAATGGCGATTAATTTCATAAAACACAATGTATGGGAATTATGGTATAAAACACAACGTGAATGGAAGATTTTATGAAACACAATGTATATAAATGAAACATAATGTATAGGGATTTTTTATGCAAAGTCTTCCACTTTGTACATCACTCTTTGTCAATGTGCTGTATGAAGTAATCTGGATTTGCTGTGGTGCTGAACCTTGTGCCATTGGGGTATCAAATACCAGAATGGTTTCCCAGCATGGACAGTGTTTGGTGGAGCTCCCAGTTGTAAAACAGGTTTGGAAGCAGGAGTGGCATCCACTTCCTAAACCACATGTCTCTGGAAACTCTATGAACTTGATGAAATGATGACAATTATGGAAAAGCATTAGGTCTTCTGTTCATAAAGTCACTATGAGTCATGCTCAACTCTACGGCAATCAACAACAGCAACAATAGAAAAGAATTTTTAAAAAAGAACCTCTCTGGATGCTGTGTAGAGAAGGGACTAGGAAGTAGATAATATGAGTCACAGGAGGGAACTTCTGTGGTGTCATAAAATACTCCCTACATCAAAGTGTCAAGATTTCAAAATAGGTAAAGGATGTCTGAAGAGGCCTCTAAATTCTAATCAAGGAATATGATCTTAATTCTCAACAGCAGAAATATCTTCAACTGTGTTAGTCTCAATCTGAAGAAAGACCATATTACTACAAGGGTCTGTGCACAAGAGGAAGAAAAAGAGTGAAGTTTTAGCAGTGTCTTCACCAGTGTTAAGACTTGAGCATGGTAGGTCACCCTAATTTGATGACACCATTGTTAATGTCACCTGGCCTAGTAAACATTCACTAAATATTGTTAGCAGTGAATTAGACTAAATTGGATTCTGTGCTCATCATAAATCTTTTATACAAGCATAAAATGCACTGATTAGTTGGCACAAAGTTTCTAGTCTGGTTTACACTTCTATTTTTGCCATAAATGAATAAATTGGCATCATGATTGATGCAGCAGTCCCCTTCGTGTCGGGTCAGGGTAACAGACAATTTCAGTTGTTTACCCAGCCTCCCTCTCCTGTTCCTATTCCTCTCCACAATCAGTAAACTTCGTTCCATCCAGTTCCCCATCCCTTCACAAGGCATACTTCTGGGTCATCTGGGCTAACTCTAATTTTAGAGGGCCCCCTTGGCTAAATTGCTAGTATTTGTCTAAAACTAGTCTAATCTGAGTGAAACGAATGGATCTTGCTTAGGAAATTGGAACAGAGGTGATCTGTGGCGGAACTTTGTTGTTTCATTTTGTTTTGGCTATAGTAATTGCTTTGAAGTACTTTGAATTCACTTTTTTAATTGAGTCATATTACATCCTTATTAAATATTATTACCAGCCTTCCTTCATTCTTTGGAACTCGTGTTCCTACAACATGTCTATAACCCTGCCTATAGCAACAGAGAAACTCGAGCACCATCTTACCCATGTTCCTTTAAGTATTCATATCTTTACCTTAACAAATCACATTTTTGCTCCTATTATTACCTATAATCATAGAGGACAAAATGTATCACTTACATCTATTATCCCCATGTTGTTGTTGTATACTGTCAAGTCAGAACCAGCCCATAACTGACCATCCAGCAGGTTTTCAAAAGCATTTAATCAAACAGAAGGAAATTGCCCATCCTTGACCTGCAGAGCAGCTGGTGGATTTGAACCATATTCCTTTGGGATTACAAGACAGCTTCTTACCACTAGGCCACCAGAGTTCCCTCACTTCCAATCTGTAGCAACTATACCCTTGTTCAATTCTCTCCCTGTTCCATTCACTTTTAAATATTCTCAGGGTTTTGTTGTTGTTGTTGTTGTTGTTTATCTTAAAAAGCTAACAAAGTATTTATTTACTGACTCTTCTGGACTCTTCTAATTCTCATCTTTCTCCATAGTTTGTAAAAAAAAATCTATCGAGTGAGGACACAGCCTTAAATAGATTTAATACTGTGTTTGTGTCATGGCTTATAAATTGTATTACTTTGTATTTGTTTCTTCTATGATTACAAAGTGAGATTAAAGCAAAAGTAAGTGTTAAAAAAAACCTATCAACCAATTCTACAGCGTATCCCTCGTATCTGATTTATTTTAAACCTTTTACTCCATGCCACTGCCAATATACATACTATAAAAACTACCAAGGACGTTCAGAATCACTTTCTTCTCCTAAACCAAACATTTTCTTTTTTTTTTTGTTTTGTTTTGTTTTTGTTTTGTTTTTTTTTTATTTAATTTTTTTTATTGGGAAAAATATATTGGGGGTACAAGGAGGTGAGGGTTGGGGGCAGAAGGGTGAGGATGGGCCAGGATGCAGTTGCAGAGCTGCACAGTTTGGTCGGTGGGGGGAGCAGGTGAAGGAAATGATGAGGGTCCAGTGGGGACCAGATGCTACAGAGGAATGACAAGCATTTTCCAATAGTAATTAAACCAACTGTCTTATTGATTTGGGAATTGGATGCCGACTCTCTGGCTTCTTCATGCTGAACAGGGGCATAGATATAAAGGGGGGAAGGGAGGACGCTTTATCACCTTACTGGTGGTCTTGGGTTAAAGCTGCTTGCCTTCTTGCTCCTGAGGGCCGCGACAGTTCGCCCCGAGCCAGGGGCCGAGGGCAGCTCGCCCCAGGCAGGGGGCCGAGGGCAGCCTGCCCCGGGCAGAGGGCCACGAAGGCTCGCCCCGGGCAGGGGGCCGAGGGCAGCCCGCCCCGGGCAGAGGGCCACGACTGCTCGCCTTGGGCCGGGGGCCGAGGGCAGCCCGCCCCGGGCAGAAGGCCGCAACGGCTGAAGTAGTCCCCTTCCAAAAAAGAAGAAGAAAAAGTGTATGTGTGTGTGTGTGTGTGTGTGTGTGTGTGTGTGTGCACTGCCAAATTGGATCTGACTGGTACAGGAGACTGCCCCTCCCTCTCCAGCAGAGCATGAAGTAGAGTCTGGGTTTCCCTTTTCCCCCCAGGTGCCTGTCGGGGCCTGGGTTTCAGCTGTCCACACCACAGCAGTGGGCAACGAGCTTAAAGCCTCTGATGGCTCTGGGCACTGACTCTCACCAGTGGCTATGGATGAAGTCACAGGTGATTTTCAGCCAGTGCCGGCAAACATTTTCTTTTCTTGTACTTCATCTTCTTTGACTTTCTGGAGCACTTGACACTCTTGTCCACCCATTTTTTTAAAATTTGGCTTCAAATTGATTTTTGTGACAATGTTCCTTCCTGGTTTTTCTTTCATTTTTCTTACTAATTCTTGACTTTCTTTTTTATTAGGCCCACCAACCTCTCCTCCTAGACACTTCCTCTCCATAGTTGTTCACTGTCTAATACCTAAGCTTGTAACTCCCTTGAGAGAAAGTACACCATTGTTACTTTCAAATCTCAAGCCCATGTTGATTCCTGGAAATACATCACCAACTTCTTATTTTCAGTAACCTCCAGAACAGATCCTCCTGGGGGTCCCCAAATCATATATAACTCAATGCATCTAAGACATTGAGCATTCTTTCATCTCAAATTGCTTGTCTTGCCAATGGTGGTATTTCTGATCATGTTTAGGCTTCCAGATCCAAAACCTTGAAATCATTCTTTTTCTTTTCTCTTTATCTATCCTTTTAATTAAGTCATGGCAATGCTTTAATGATTCCCTTTAAAAATTCTTGACAAAGATCTATCTTTTTTTTCTAATTATTGCCCCAATCTTACCTTAAGCACCTAACCACTTCACATCTAGAGTGCTATGATTGTTGTTGTGTTCCTAAGCCATTTCTTCCTCTCATCTCCCACTCCTCACTATTGCCTTACCAAATAAATTATCTCTACCATTGCAACGTTTGTGTTTCCTCAGTAGAGAAAATAGTTAATATGTTCAGCTGCTAACAGAAACATTAGAGGTTCAAGTCTACCCACAGCTTCCTCAGAAGAAAAAACTCATTTTGGAAAACTGTCCTTTGAAAACCTTTATCAAGTACACCTCTATTTTGACCATATGCAGTTGCCAAAAGTTGGAGTGGACTTGAAGGCAGCTGGCTGCTGGTCAGGTCATTGTTGCTTTCATGTCCTGATCAAGAACACACACCACAATTCCTCCTTGCCCACCACTCCAAGGCCTCAAGTCTCAAAGATTTTCCTCCGGGGCCTCTCTGATCTCCCTTCTCCAGTCAGGATTTGGCTAGGTCACACACCTCCTGCTGACACTTCACTGTGTAAAGACTGCTTATTCTGCAAATGATCTGTGCAGGGGCAGCCAAATAATCTTACTGAAAATACTGAAGACTCATTTATTTTTCCATTTAGAAACTTGCATCTGTTGATTCCTTGCAGTTGGTCTCTTTCAGGTGCTATGGAAAGCTGAAGCAACAGAATATATAGTCTTATCCTTGAGCAATTTACCATCTAATAAGACAATTACACATTTACAATCATTACTCCTTGTTATATACTAGTTTAAATCCTTAAAGAGCACAGAAATAAAAAGTGTTCATCACAAAGTTATATGCGCATATTTTTAATCCAGATATTATAGATGTGTGTAAATAGTGAGACACTTTTGCTAGTCTGCCTCCCTATATCTTTCTTTATAAAAGCAATTATGTTAACATAACAAGTGATTTATACCTATACCCCAGAAGTGTTTTTTCCTGGCATATGATATAGAAAAATGATGATAGATGGATAGAGAGAGAGAGAGAGAGAGAGAGATGATAGATAGATAGATAGATAGATAGATACATAGATAGATAGAAAGAAAGATAATATGTCATTATGAATCAGGATCAATACAACAGAAGTAAGAGAATGAGTTTTAGGGTTGTTTTGTTATATATACACACATGTGCTACATATATATTTCACATTCACAAAAATAGGGCCACACTAAAAGATTAAAGTTGTCAATGATTTCATTTTATTTGGATCCACAATTAACATCCATTGTAGCAACAAGCAAGAAAGCAAAATGCATATTGCATTGGAAAAATCTGCTATCAAGGACACCTCTCCAGAGTGCTAAAGAGCAAGGGTATCAGTTTAAAGATTAAGATGCACTTGGCCCAAGTCATGGTATTTTCAATTACTTCACATATATATGAACGTTGGGCAATGAATGAACAAAGACTGAATAATTGATGAGTTTGAGCATATATATATTTTTTTTAAAAGACACAATGACAACTTTACACATGGATCTCACTTGATGGACTACATAGGAACCAGATTGACTACATTTGTGCAAAAAATTATTGGAGAATCTCAATATCAGCAGTCAAAACTAGGCCGGAGCAGACTTTGCATCAGATCATCAATTACTCGCACAAGAGTTCAAATCAAAGCCTAAGAAAACACATCCATAGGAACCAAAATATGATCTTGACTCAATTCCACCTGAATTCAAGATCATCTTAGAAAATGGGTTTGAGGCATTGAACTCCAATGATCAAAGATCCAATGAGTTGTGAGATGATATCAAGGATATCATCCATGAAGAAAGCAAAAGGTCATTATAAAAACAGAAGAGAAAGGGGCGGGGGGAATTGAAATGGATGTCAGAAGAGACTCTTAAAACTGCACTGGAGTGTTCAGAAGCCAAAACAAAAGGAAAGCATGCCAAAGTAAAAAAGTAGAAAATTTCAAAGGGCAGATCGGGAGGACAAAGCAAAGTATTGTAACAGAATGTTCAAAGAGCTGAAATTGGAGAATAAAAAGGGAAGAACTCACTCTGCATTTTTGAAGCTGAGGAAACTGAAAAACTAATTTAAGTCTTGTGTTGCAATATTGAAAGATGCTATGAGTGATGTATTAAATGACCCAGAAAGCATCAAAAGAAAATAGAGGAAATACACAGAATCACAAAGAGCTGACACTAAAAATTTCTGGACTTACAATACGAGCAGGAGCAAATGGTAATGAAGGAGAAAAGTGGATGCTGCATTGAAGACATTGGTGAAGAATAAGGCCCCAAGAATTTATGGAATACCAATTGACTTGTTTCTATTAACAGGTGCCAACTTGGATGTGCTCACTATTCTATGCCAGGAACTTGGAGGACGACAGTCTGGCCCATGGATTAGAAGAGGTCCATATTTGTTCTCATTTCCAAGAAAAGTAATCTGGATGAATGTGGAAACTATTGAACAATATCACTAATATCGTATGCAAGCAAAACACTGCTAAAGATCATTCAAAAACAGTTAGATATACACACCCATGTTTATTGCAGCTTTGTTCACAATAGCAAGGAGTTGGAAACAACCTAAGTGCCCATCAACAAACGAATGGCTAGAGAAGCTGTGGTAT
>NW_006400155.1:432491-472853 GCF_000299155.1 Elephantulus edwardii
GCAATTGGACAATTAAAACAGACATGGGTGGGGGAAGAAGAACGAACTGGGGATGAGGGTGGAGAAAACAGTGCAACAATGAATGAATGAAAACCTAAAATCTCTGTAAATGTTCATTAAAACTAATAAAATTTAATAATAATAATAATAAAACAGTTAGAACAACACTTAGACTGGGAACTGCCAGAGAAGGTCAGGGAACTTCCCTAGAAGGTCAAGCAGGATTTAGAAGAGGCTGTCGCACCAGGGATATCATTGCTGGTGTCAGATGAGTCCTGGATGAAAGTAAAGAATACCAGAATACTATTTGTGCTTTACTGATTATACAAAGGCATTTGATGGTACAGATCATAACAAGTTGTGGCTGATATTGAGAAGAATGGGAGTCCCAGAGCACTTAATTAAGTGCTCATGTGAAACCTAGACCTGGACCAGGAGGCTATTGTGAGAAATGAGAAGGGGCACACTGCATGGTTTAAAATTGAGGAGGGATTGTATCAGTGTTGTATTCTCTCTCCATATCCATTCAATTGGCATGCTGAGCAAATTATTCAAGAAGCTGGACTCTATGAAGAGGAGTGTGGTATCAGGATTGGAGGGAGACTCATCAATAACCTGCATTATGCAGATGACACAAACTTGCTTGCTAAAAGTGAGAAGGGCTTAAAGTACTTGTTGCAGAAGATCAAGAAATGCAGCCTTCAGTATGGATTGCATCTAATGTCACTGTGACACTGATGTGCCAAATGCAATAATGGTTACCCATGGTGGACGATGTTTGGTGGAGCTCCCTGATTAAAACAAGCTTGAAAGGATGAGTGGCATCCACTTCCAAAATGGCTTGCCTCCACAAACTCTATGCCCAGGTCTTTCTTTCATAAGGTCCCTATGAATTGTCTACGACTCGATGGCACTTAACAACAACAATGTCAAGAAAACAAAGATTCTTACTATTGGACCAATAGGCAGTGTCATGATGTATGGAGAGGAGATTGAAACTGTCAACAACTTCATCTTGCTTCGATCCACAATTAACACTCTTGGTACCAGCAGTCAGGAGATGAGGAGACATATTGCACTGGGGAATTCTGCAGTTAGAGATCTCTCCAATTTATTGAGGAGTAATGATGTCAGTTTCAGGACTAAGGTGCATCTGATTCAGGCCATGGTCTTTCTGATCACTTGCTATGCATCTTGGAGCTAGACAATAAGTAGGATGAAAAAAAAGTGATGCCTTTGATCTGTGGTTTTGGAGAAGAGCACTGAACATTCCATGGATGGTCAAAAGAACAAACAGACATATCTTGGAGAGGGTGCAACTGGAGTGCTCTTTGGAGGCAAAAAGGATGATACTTTGCCTCACACACTTTGGACATGTTGTTAGGAGGGGCTATTCCTTGGAGAGGGACATGATTTGGGAAGGGTGGAAGGTCAATGAAGAAGAGGAAGAGCCTCAACCAGGTGAACTGACACAGTGAATGGTGCAATGGGTTCATGTGTCAGGAAATATGAGGATGGCACAGGATAGAACAGGGTTCAGATCTTTTTTTCCATAGAGTTGTACTCGACTCAACAGCACCTAACAACAACAGAAACAACATATGCTTATAGCTGGGCATTGAATAAGCACAAAGAATAGTTAATGCCTTTGAATTATGTTATTGGCAAGAAACATTGTATATACCAGATACTGCCAGAAGAGCAAACAAGTCTACCTTCAGAGAAGTACAATCAAAATGTTCCTTAGAAGAGAGAACAGGTAGACTTCCTCTCACATACTTAAAACATGTTATCACATATTCAAAATAGGGGGACTCGGTCCCTGAAAAAGTCCTTGGTGAAATAGAAAGTTAAAAAGGTGAAGGTAAAAAAAAAAGGTGAAGGTATCTATTGGCACAGTGGTTGCAATAATGGACTCAAACACAGCAATGATTGCAAGAGTGGTACAGGACTGGGCAGTGTTTCTTTCTGTTCTACAAAAGGCCAACCTGAGATGAAATAAACTCGATAGAACCTTACAAAAACAACAACTGATAAGAGTTTAACAATAAACTTTGAATTGTTGTTGTCTACTCATAGGTGACTCATAGCAACCCACTGAACAAAAGACCTGAACACTTGTAAAACTTTCATCCTTTCTTCAGGTTCGTAGGGTTTCTGGAGACAAGCTATTTCAGAAGTGGATGCCACTCCTGCTTCCAGGCTTGTTTTAATTGGGGAGCTCCACCAAATACTGTCTGCCATGGGTGATCAGTATTGCATTTGGCACATCATAACAAATAAAAATTTTAAGAAGCCCTGATCTGTAAAGTTTGCTGGTTTTCAAGCTGTAACATACTCCTACTATTGCCATTTCAAGTTAGTACACAATGATCATTATCACTAGGCCAATAAGCAGGATTATGGTAGATGGAGAAAAGTTTGAGAATGTTAACAATTTCTTCATGCATGGATCCACAATCAACACTCTTGGAACAAGTTGCATTGGGGAAATTTGTTGGTAAAGACCTCTCCAGAGTGCCAAAGAACAATAATGTCAGTTTAGAAACTAAGGTGAGTCAGGTGCAGGCCATGGTTTTCTCAATTACTTGCTATACACCTGAGAGCTGGATAATGAATAGAGATGACAGAAGAATTGATGCCTTTGAGTGCTGGATAATAGTATTAACCATACCATGGACTGCAGGGAGAACAAACCTATCCTGTTGTTTGTTGTTGTTATTATGTGCCATCAAGTCATCTGCGACTCATAGCGACCCTTATGTACAAGAGCCCTAAACCCTACTCTATCCTGTGCACTTCTTCCCTGCATTCCACTCACAGAGTTGATCCATCTCATCGAGGGTCTTCCTCTCCTGCACCATCCCTCCACTCTCCCAAACATAATGTCCCTCTTCAAGGACCAGTCACTCCTTGCAAAATTCCCAAAGTATGTCAGATGAAGCTTCAGAATCCTTGACTCCAAGAAGCACCCTCTCCAGAACAAACCTGTTTGTTCTCCTAGCAGTCCATGGTATATTCAACACTCTTCTCCAGCACCACAGCTCAAAGGCCTCAATTCTCTTTCTATCATCCTTATTTGCTGTCCAACTCTGTGACACAAAGCATGTAATTGCAAAGACTATAGCCCGGATCAGATTCACCTTAGTCTCCAGCCTGATGTTGTTGTTCTTCAGCACCCTTGAGAGGTCCCTCACAGCTGACTTTCCCAATGCAATTCATCTCCTGATTTCCTGGCTGCTGTTACCAAGAGCATTGACTGAGAAACCAAGTAAACTAAAACTGTTAATTATCTCAATCTCTTCACCATCCATACTGATGCTGAAAATTGGCCCAGTGGTGAGAATCTTTGTTTTCTTGATGTTGAACTTCAATCCATATTGAAGACTGCAGTCCTTGACCTTCTGCAGCAAGTGCTTCAGGTCCTCCTCAGTTTCAGCAAGCAGGGTTGTGTCATCCCCATAATGTAGGTTGTTGAAGATTCTTCCACCAATCCTGAAGCCACATGCCTCCTCGTACAGCCCAGCGTCTCAGATGATCTGTTCTGCATACAGATTGAAAAGGTATGGAGAAAAAATACATCCCTGATGGACCCCTTTATTGATTTTGAACCATCCAGTGTCTCCTTGCTCTGTTCTGATGACTGCCTCTTGGTCCAAGTATAGGTTTCGCATTAGCACAATCAAATGTTCTGGATTCCCATTCTTCTCAGAGTCAGCCATAGCTTGTTATGATCCACACAGTCAAAAGCCTTTGCATACTCAATGAAGGAAGATAGACATTGCTCTGGTATTGTCTGCTTTCTGCCAAGATCCATCGAAGATTATAATATCCCTAGTACCATGACCTCTTCTAAATCCAGCCTGCACATCTGGCAGTTCTCTGTTGACATATTGTTCCAAATGTTTTTGGGTAATTTTCAGCCGAATCTTGCTTGCATGTGATATCAATGATATTGTTCGATAATTTCCACACTCTGTTGGGTCACCTTTCTTTGGAATGGGAACAAATACCGATCTCTTCCAGTCAGTTGGCCAGCTGTCTGTCCTCCAGATTTCCTGGCACAACTTACTGAGCACATCCAGGATAGCGTCTGTTTGTTGAAATAAATCAATTGGTGTGCCAGCAACTCCTGGAGCCTTGTTTTTTGCCAATTCCTTCAGAGCAACTTAAACTTCCTTCTTCATCACCATAGGCTCTTGCTCATATGTTATTTCATGAAATTCCTCTGTGTCAGCCAATTCCTTCTGATACAGTGACACTGTGTACTCCTTCCATCTTCTTTTGATTCTTCCTAGATCATTCAACATTCTACCCAAACTATCCTTAAGTATTGCCACCCATGGCTTGAATTTGTTTTTCAGCTCCTTCAGCTTAAGAAACACTGAGCAAGTCCGGGCCTTTAGATTTTCTGACTCCAGCTCTCGGCACATTTCATTATAGTATCTTGCTTTGTCATCCTGAGCTGCCTTTTGAAATTTTCTATTCAGTTCTTTGATATCTTGCTTTCTTCTTTAGCTTTGGCTTCTCGGCACTCTAATGCAATATTCAGAATCTCATCTGATACCCATCTTGGTATTTTCTTCCTCTTCAGCCTTTGTAATGATCTTTTGCATTCTTCATGGATGATTTTCTTGATGTCCTCCCAGAGCTCATTTGGTCTACGCTCATTGGTGCTCAAGGCCTCAAACCTGTTCCTGAGATGGTTTTGAAATTCGAGTGGGACAGACTTAAGGTCAAATCTTGGTTCCCATGGACTTGATTTAATTTCCCTCAACGTCATCTTGAACTTGCATATGAGTAGTTGATGGTCTGTCCCACAATCAGCACCTGGCCTGGTTTTACTGCTGATATTGAGCTTCTCCAGCGAGTCTTTCCACAAATGTAATCAATTTGGTTCCTATGCATACCATCAGGTGAGATCCATGTGTATAGCCTACTTTGAAGCTCTATCTCACATACTTTGGACACCTTGTCAGGAGGACCAGTTCTTGGAGAAAGACATCATGCTTGGAAGGGTCATTGCAGGAGAGGAACACCCTAGATGAGATGGATTGACACAGTGACTGTGGCAATGGAGTCAGGTATGTCACAGAAGGTGAGGTTGGCTGAAGATAAGGCAAGGTTCAGGGTTATTGTTTATAGGTCTCTATGAGTCAATACGACCTCTCCAAATTATTGTGGAGTAATGATGTCAGATTCAGGCCATGGTCTTTCTGATCATTTGCTATGCGTCTTGGAGCTGAACAATGAATAAGGATGATAAGGGGAGGGGGAAAATGACACCTTTGACCTGTGTTTTTGGGGAACATCACTGAATATCCCTTGGGTGGCCAAGAGAACAAACAAACATGTCTTGGAGAGGGTGCAACCGGTGTGCTCTTTGAAGGCAAGAATGATGAGGCTTTGCTTCATATAATTTGGGTGTGTTCCTAGGAGGGGCTATTCTATAGAGAAGGACATGATGCTGGGAAGGGTAGAGGGTCAAGAAAAGAGAGGAAGACCAGGTAAACTGATGCAGTGACTGCTGCAGTGGGCTCTTGAGTGTCAGAAAGTGTGAGGATGGTACAGGATAGAACAGAGTTCAGATCTTTTGTTCATAGGTTCACTGTGAGTCATGCACAATCCAACAGCACTTAACAACAACAATGAGTCACAGTTGACTCAACAGCACATAACAATAACAACAGACAGAACTGAAGGCATGATGATAAAAGAATATGCATGGGAAGCTCTGGTGGCCTAGTGGCAAGGAGCTGCAACTACAATCCCAGAGACAAACGGTTTGAATCCACCAGATGCTCTGCCGGGGAAGGAGGGACAATTTCCTCCTGTACCAGTCAGATCTGATTTGACAGTACACGCACACAAAAATAATAAAATTTTTAAAAAAAGAATATGCATAACTCATTTCTGTATCCTAGATATGCTAGGAGCTAGCCTGTCAAGCCAAGTTCCTTGTACATATTTTTATAATTTTCTTGCATATATTCTTTTCAGTGTTTTACAACACAGATGAGCAAAATATTAAAAGGCAATTATCACTTTGCCAGACAAGAGAGACAGACATAACTAGCTTGTTAGCTTTAATAAAGTTAAACCACTAATTAAATTTATTCCTTTTAGTGCTAAAGAAGGCCTTTTATCTGTTACCTTAAATAGATACTGTTTAAAAGTCAAAGAAAAGCTTTTATTTTGCTACCCAAGATAATCATTTAGGAAAATTTGACTTGATAAATGACTAAAATTATTTTTTAAAGAATCAATAGAAATGTTATTAAATTCCCTATCTCGTATGTTCATCCAGGCTTTCAATCATTCATTCTGGCTAGATCCTCTACTGAGAATTCAAATGTTCATTGCAGGTATACAGAGATACAAGCAAGATTTAGAAGAGGCCATGGTACTAGGGATATTACTGTTGATGTCATATAGATCTAGGCTGAAAGCAGAGAGTAACAGAAGGCTGTCTATTTGCATGTTATCGGCTATGCAAAAGCATTTGACTGTGTGGATCACAGTAAACTGTGACCAACATTGATAAGAATGGGAATCCCAGAACACTTGCTTGTGCTCATGAGAGATCAACTGACGACAAGAGAGAGGATAAGACAAAGCTGCTCCTCAGACACAAGAATTTTGAGGATCTGTCTCACATGGTTTGGGCATATTGCCAGGAGAGAACAATCCTTGGAGAAGGACAGCATACTTGGAGGGGTAGAGGGACAGTGCAGGAGAGGAAGACCCTGGATGAGATGGACTGACACAGTACCTGGGATAATGAGGATAGGTGTGCCAAAGACAGTGAGATTAGCCCAGGATAAAGCAGGGTTGAGAGCTGTTGTACATAGGGTTGTTATGAGTCATAGTTGATTAAGTGGCACATAACAACTTAAGACAGAGAAATAAAAAATTATTCTGAGGCTCTGGACTTGAGACCCAGAAAGATGGAATGGCCACCAGCTGAGCCTAAGACTACAAGGGATGATTTTAAGTAGATAGGAGTTCTTTTTGTTTTCTAATACAATTTTTTTAATTTTAATTGTAATTTTAATGAAAGTTTACAGAAAAAGTGAATTTTCTTTCACTCATTGTTGCATAGTTTTCTCCCTTCCCCTGTTTTCTCTCTCTTTCTCTCTCTCTCTCTTTCTCTCTCTCTCTCTCTCTCTCTCTCTCTCCCTCTTTCCCTCTCTCTCTCTTCATTAATGGAGAACATTATGCTCAATGAAATATATCCATCACAAAAGGACAAATACTGCATAATACTGCTTTTATAAAGTAGGACTGGCATTGAGGGTTGGAAGGAGAATAGGAAAAGAGTGGTTCATGAACACAGCATAAAAACAGATAAGAGAAAGGAATGTTTAAAAGAAATATATGATTAGGCATTACATGTATAACAACAATCAAGTTCTATTTGTACATTTTTAAGTTTTAAATCAAAGCTGACATGATAAGGAAGCAATTGAATATATCATTCTAGTTCAGAGGCAAGGTGGTGGTTGTTGTTGTTGTTATCTGCCATTAAGTCGCTTGCGACTCATAGCGACACTATGTACAACAGCCCGAAACTCTGCTCTGTCCTGTGCCAAAGGCACTGTCTCTGACACTCCCATCCCGATTACCCCAATCACTGAATCAATCCACTTCATAGAGGGCCTTCCCCTCCTGCGCTGTCCCTCCACCCTGCATATCGAAGACTGTTGATAGATCTTCCACCAATCTTGACCCCACATTTCTCCTCATAGAGCCAAGCCTCTCAGATAATCTGTTCTGCATACAGGTTGAAAAAGTATGGAGATAGGACACATCCCTGGCATACGCCCTTCCCAATTTAGAACCATGCAGTGTTCCCTTGCTCTGTCCTGACGACTGCCCCCTGGTCCAAGTATAGGTTTTACATTAGCACAATCAAGTGTTCCTGGATTCTCATTCTTCTTAGAGTCAGCCACAGTTTGTTACGATCCACACAGTCAAATGCCTTTGCATAGTCAATGAAACACAGATAGACATTCCTCTGGTATTCCCTGCTTTCAGCTAAGATCCATCTAACATAAGCTACAATATCCCTAGTACCACAACCCCTTCTAAACCCAGCCTGGATTTCTGGCAGAGGCAAGGAAGAGATAATAAACTTACAGTCATCAATTTGTTGTTCTTAGGGTTTTCAGAGTCCTGCTATTTTGGACGTGAATGGCCAATCCTTCCTCCTAGTCTGTCTTAATCTGAATCTTCAGATTTAGAGAACTATCCAACGGACAAGCCTTTTACAGAAAAAGTGCAGATGACATAACTCTGCTTACTGAAACTGAGGAGGACCTGAAGCACTTGCTGCAGAGGGTCAAGGACTGCCGCCTCCAATATGGACTGAGGCTCAACGTCAAGAAGACAAAGATTATCACCACTGGACCAATTGGTAGCATCAGGATGGATGGTGAAGAGATTGAGATTGTTCACAGCTTTAGTATGCTTGGCTCCACAGTCAACACTCTTGGCACCAGCACCCAGGAAATTAAAAGACATATTGCAATGGGAAAGTCGGCTGTTAGGGACCTCTCCAAAGTACTGAAGAGCAATGGTGTCTCTCTGGAGACTAAGGTGTGTCTGATACAGGCCATGGTCTTTGCAATCACTTGTTATGCATCAGAGAGTTGAACAATGACTAAAGAGGATAGAAGGAGAATTGATTCCTTTGAGCTTTGGTGCTGGAGAAGAGTATTGAGGGTACCATGGACTGCTAAGAAAACAAACAGATTCATCCTGGAGAGGGTTAAATCCAGATGCTCCTTGGAGGCAAGGATTCTGAGGCTCCGTCTGACATACTTTGGACATGTTGTAAGGAGGGACCAGGTCCTTGGAGAGGGACATCATGCTTGGGAGGGTGGAAGGACAGCACAAGAGAGGAAGACCCTCTATGAGGTGCATTGATTCAGTGACTAAGGTAATCCGGATGGGTGTGTTGGAGACAGTGCGATTGGAACAGGATCAAGCAGGGTGTAGGGCTGTTGTACATAAGGTCGCTATGAGTCTTAAGCAACTTGACGGCACATAAAAACAACAGTCATGAATTTATAAATTATTGTAAACCATGAAATTTGGTAAAGTTATACATGGAGTAGGTAGAAATAGGAAAAAAAGGAGAGGTCATGGACTGAGTCCCGGAATAACAAGTATTTAAATGTCAGAGAGATAATGAAGTGGATCAGAACAAGGAACTTAAGGATAACACCATGATTTCCTGAGTCTCCAAATTTCAGAAAAGTTTTTCTTTTTCAAACGCCTTATATTTTGAAGGAAGCCAGTTTGAGTATTGTGTAAGTCCAGTCAGGAACTGAGTTTCATACAGGGGTTCAAAATTGTTTTATCCTAACATTACTTTCATTTTGAGAGAACTAGAATCAGGAATAGAATGAGAAATACAATTTAATGAGTTAGTTCATCAGACTGCGTATCCCAGAGAGAAGTTCCTGAGACTGGAATCATACAGGTTTTGTCCTACAACTGTATATTGGCATCACCAATCATCTATCAGATAGTCCTACTGGGACAGTATATGTGTTACTATGATGCAAGAATTTATTCACTGGTATTTAAAATACCATCAAAGCCATCCATAACATCCATAAAGGTGCATGTGGCTTCTAAACTAAGACAAGCAAAGAAGAAAAGTCAGGTACTTTTTAAATTAGCTGGAGAAGAGTACTGAATGTACCATGGACTGCCAGGAAAACAAACAGATCCATCTTGGAGAGGATTAAACCAAGCTACTCCTTGGAGGCAAGGATTCTGGGGCTTCGTCTGACATACTTTGGACATGTTGCCAGGAGGGACGGGTCCTTGGAGAGGGACATCATGCTTGGGAGGGTGGAGGGACAGCGCAGGAGGGGAAGACCCTCTATGAGATGGATTGATTCGGTGACTGGGGTAATCGGGATGGGTGTGTCAGAGGCAGTGCGGTCTGCGCAGGATAGAGCAGGGTTTAGGGCTGTTGTGCATAGGGTAGCTATGAGTCACAAACGACTCGATGGCACATAACAACAGCAACAACAATTAAAATCTAGTTAATAACAATAGTATATGGTCTAATATAGTGATGGAAGATGAGTTCAAAGATTGAAAGGAACATGGAACACACTATAGTTGCAATAGTGGGCACAACTGTATCAACAATTATGATGATGGTACAGGACCAGTGTCATTTCGTTCTCTTGTATATGAAAAGGACATAAGTCAGACTTGATTTACCATCAACTAAGAAAAAGAAAAAGTCACTCAGTTTGTCATATTGTGGTGCTTTGTATATTTCTGTGACCTGGAAGCTGTACTACCAGTATTTCAAAAGTAGGGTCATTCTTGGTGAATAGATTTTAGCACAACTTTCAGAATAAGACAGACTAGAAAGAATAACCTAGTGACCTATGTTTAGTATAGTGAAAGAGTTATTAACATCAGCAGAGCAATAACTCACATAGAGCCAAAACTCAATTCCTTTGCTGGGAAAGAACTCAAGAGTTGTCTCCTCAAATAGACTTATCCTTAATGATTTGATTGAAGTAAAGCTTCATGAGCTTCGTTTGTTGGTGTGGCACTACTTAAAATGGGAAGAGACAGCTGGAAACATCCATTAATAATCAGAACATGAAGTAGGGAAGGATGAATCTAGGAAAATTCAAAGTTGTGAAAAAAGAAAAATGGACTACTTGAAGATTGGCTATTTTGACTTAGAAAATCTTGTTGAGGATGATAAATCTAATAGAAGTGCTGTCACACTAACAGTGCAAAAGAGTATTTCAAATTCTAACCTTAAGTACAACCCTTTTAGCGATTGGATAATATCCAGTGTATCTACAGGAATTATAGGGATCACAGGTGCCTAGCGGGTGGGGAGTTGCATTCGCAACTCAAAGGCAGTTGGCTCAAACCTACCAGCTACTTCAGAGTAGAGAAAGATGGGCAATATCCTCTTGTGCATTTTACAGCCTCTGAAAACCTGCTGGCAGGTTAGCTATGAGTCAACTCAATTCAATATCGATGAGAGAGAGATCATATACATTCATCCACTAGCTACAAAAGCCAAATGTTATGAAGTTAAAGATTTTTACCAGATTTTGCAATTGATTGAACATGTAATCTAGATGCATGGATAATTACTGGTGACTGGGATGGGAAAGGTGTATCAAAGCAATTAATCCAAAGGACTAATGAACCACATAAACCTCAACTGATCAGAAGAATAAGATGGTGCCCAGCACCACATCTGATCTCTCTCCAAAGAATCAGAGTCTAAGGTCCTGGATAAAGTTGGGAGACATGTGGATCAAACTCAAACAATAAAGGCCAGATTTACTGGTTCTACAGACTGAAATAACCCCTGAGATATTAGTTAGCCTTCGAATCTGAAACAAAATTCCTCCCCATGACTCAACTTTCAACCAGACCATAGATAGATCCTAAAGTGGACTTCTGGCAGAAGGGAGGCACCAACTAACCATTGAGAATCAAGAGTCACATTTGCTCAAGGATGAATCCCTAAAGGCAAGAGGGGCAGGGTAGAAGAAGTGATGGAGAGTATGACAGGGAGGAAGTTGGAAAAGTAAACTTATATTATTGGCATTGCAATTAATGTTATGAAACAAAATGTGGATTTGATTGAATGAAAAACCAATATGCTTTGTAAACTTTTGTTCAAATCACATGGTAAAGAATATTGATTGCACAACGGACTGCCAGAACAACCAATTGATCAAGGCACTGAGGTTTCAGCATAAGGTAGACGATGGAAAATAGAAAGACACCTAGAGCTGGAACCAATTCAGTGAAAGCCTAGGATGTCGAGGAGATTATACATTCATTCAGGTTATTGATGAGTCTTCCTCCAATTCTAATGCTGCATATGCTCGATATCAGCTGTGAAAACTAGGCCAGGTACTGAATGCGGAACAGACCCTTAACTACTCATATGCAAGTTCAAACTGAAGCTAAAGAAAATTAGAACAAAGCCACAAGAACCAAAGCTTGACTTTGAGTCTATCATACCTGAATTTAAACATTCAAGAACAGGTTTGAGGTCTTGAACACTTATGAATGAAGACCAGATGATCTATGGGAGGATGTCAAGAATATCATCCACGAAGAACGCAAAGGTCATTACAAAGATAGAGAAGGAAGGAAATATCAAGGTAGATGTCAGAAGATACTCTGAATATTGCACTAGAACACCTAGAAGCCAAAGCAAAGGGAAGATATCAGGAAGTTAAAAGCTGAACAGAAGATTTCAAAGGGCAGCTCAGGAAGAAAGACAAAGCAAATATTAACATATGCAAAGAGTTAGAGTCAGAAAAGCAAAAGGGATGAATTCAAGCTGAAGGAAATAAAGAACAAATCCTAGCCTCGAGCTGCAACACTTAAGATGCTATGGGCACAATATTGAATGACCAGGAAGTATCAAAAGAAGAGGAAAGGGGTACACAGAGTTGCCTGAAACAATATATGACCAAGAGGCAATGGTTATGACGAAGAAAGTTTAAGCTGGCCCCAGGAATTGATGGAAAACCAGTTGACATATTTCGTCAAAGAAATGGAGCCAGGGATATGCTCATCAGGTTGTGTCAAAAAATCTGGAGGACAGTCACATAGCCAACTGACTGGAAGAGATCCGTATTTCTTCCCATTTCCAAAAAAGATAATACAACAGACTGAGGAAATTACTGAACAAAAATTATATTGAAGATTAAAAAAAACCCCAAAACACCAAAAACCTATTGGAACAGTACATTTTGACAGAGAATCGCCAGAAATACAAACTGGATTTAGAGGAGACCGTGGCAGTAAGGACATCATTGCAATGGCAGATAGACCTTGGCAAAGAGTACCAGAGGAATGTCTACTTTATTTAATTTATTTATTTGTTTTATTTAATGTATTTTATTGACCATGCAAAGGCATTTGTGTAGATTACAGCAAATTGTGGCTAATATTGAGAAGAATAGGAATCTCAAAATATTTTATTATGCTCATGCAAAAGCTATATTTAGACCAAGAAGTAGTTGTCTGAATAGAGCAAGGAAATACCGCATGGTTCAAAATCAAGAAAGAAGTATGTGAGGAATGTGTCCTTTATAAACTCATCTGCCTAGATGACCCTAAATTAATACTCCAGCATTTAACATAAATAAATGCAGGCATCATTTCAAATGAAATACAAAAACTAAAATTGTTGCAAATCATAAAAAAAAACAAAAACAAAAAACACCTTTAAGGCATTTGTGGGCTTTTCCCAAAGCATGGCTAGGCTAATTATATTCTCTTGTCCCAAGTCTTACTACCTAGTAGCTCTTAGATGACAAAATATTGCTCTCCCTTTTTTTGTTTTAATTCCACATTAACAAAAAGATTTCTAGAATCTGTCAGTTGCGGAATATATTCAATGACTATCCTATTTTAAATCCTCTTTTCTTGCTTTGTAATGAAAGCAATGTTATTAAAACTTTTAACTTTTCCAAGCATTAAAAAATTGCTCATTTTATCTGATGTCAGAAAGTGTAGGTTGAATATTTCAAGCCTATAAGTAGTGATCAGCATTATCTAGAACAATAATGAAGTCACAGATTATATTTGCCGCTTGATTGCTGTGAACTGACTTAATCTAAACTGTCTCTGCTTAGGTTCTGAGACTGAGACTCCTTGCAATCTTTGGAGACAAAACAATCTTTGTAAAATCTTCTGAAATTCCATGTTTGATTTTTAGAGATCTTTAAAAGTGCTGTCATTCATTCATGTATGCATTTACACATACAATATTGACCCCACATTCCAGGTCGACTACTCTGTGCTGGTGATTCAAATGTGAACAAATCCTTGCTTTCATGGAGTTTACTATATTGGGGAAGGACAGATAAGAAAACAGGCAAAGTATCATAGAGAAAAGAAAGGGAAGTATGAATACAGACAAAAAAAGAGCCCCTAATTATATTTGGGGTTGGGGGTGGGGTTGGGGGAGGTTTCGGGGGGTATTGTGTACCAATGAGGGAGTTTTGCTTTTCAAGGAGAGGAGCAAATGGGGGGGGGGAGGGGAGAAGAGTGCAACAATGAATGAATGGAATTCCAAAATCTCTGTAGATGTTCATGGAAATGAAAAACAAATTAAATTTTTTTTAAAAAAAGAGCCCCTAGGCTATCTTGAATGGTCAGAGAAGTGGCGCTTTGAATAAACCGAGACCTTAAGCACAGGAGTGTGTACAGGGTGTTCCAAGAAGGTAAGTACCTGGTACAAGAGAATGTGAGGGACATTCATTAAACAGTAGGCCAAGGCAGTGGGGTTTCAACATAAGGCAGATGATAGAAAGTGAAAAGACATCTAGAGAGATAAGCTGGAACCAATGCAATAGAAGTCTAAGATGCCAAGGAGCTTATATGTTTATTCAGAGGAAATGAGTAGTCACTGAATAGCCATTTCTAGGCACCACCAGTATAAGGTGATATTTTGTAGAGAATATGAACTTGAGAGAATGAGATGGAGCTCCACCTTCCCTCCATCTTCCCATCTTACTAACATGTTCAAGTCTCCATCATCTTTTCCTGCATCAATCTCCAAAAAATCTCCAATGGATTTTCATCAATCACCTAAAAATGGAAATCAGACTGGGTTAACCCTCTGGTTAAACAATGATTTTGTATCTCATTCTTCTTACAAGACATTCAATATCCTTTGTTATTGTTGTTATATGCCATCAAGTCGCCTCCAACTCAAAGCGAATCTATATACAACAGCTCTGAAGTCTGGCCTGTCTTGAGTCAGTTTCACTGAATCCAACACACCTACTCCCATTGCCCCAGTTACTGTGTCCAATCCATCTCATCTGGGGGCTTCCAGAGAGGAAGCCCTGTCCCTTCACCCTTCCAAGCATGATGTCCATCTCCAAAGACTTCTCCCTTCTGGCCACATGTTTAAAGTATGTGAGATGAAGCTTCAAAATCCTAGCCTCCAAGGAGAAACTTGATTTCACCCTCTACAAGACAGACTTACTTATTTTTCTGGTGGTCCATGGTATGTTCAAGAGTCTTCTCCATCACCACAACTCAAAGACATTGATTCTTCTTCTGTTACCCTTAGTCATTGTACAAACCCATACTCAATCATAAGAAAAATTGGATGTCTTGAGGTGTGGTGTTGGAGAAGGGCAACAAAAACAAAAACAACGTGATTTAGGTGATGGAGTACCTTGGCTAATAAAACAGGTTGTGATGTGACATTGAGTTGCCTGCAACTCATAATGGCCCTATACACAACAGCTCTAAAGCTTGCCCTATCCTGAGCCAGTGGCACTGACTCTGACACACCTACCCTCATTACCCCAGGTCAATCTCTCTCATCCAGGGATCCAGGATACTCCTCTCCTGTGCTGTCCCTCCACACTTCCAAGCATGATGGCCTTCTCCAAGGACAATTCCCACCTGTCCAAAGTATGTGAGATGGAGCTTCAAAATCCTAGCCTCCAAAGAGAAACTTGGTTTCACCCTTTCCAACACAAACCTATTTGTTTTCTTGGCAGTCCACGGTATGTTCAAGACTTTTCTCCAGCACTACAACTCAAAGACATCTATTCTTCTGTCATCCTTAGTCATTGTCCAACTCTCTGATACACAGCAAGTAATTGTGAAGGTGATAGTCTGGATCAGACACACCTTAATCTCTAGACTAATATCATTGCTTCTCAGTACTCTGGAGAGGTCCCTGACAGCAGATTTTCCCCAATGCAATTAATTTGTCTTTTGATTTCCTGACAGCTGGGACCAACAATATTGATTGTGGAGCTGAACAAACTGCAACTGTTAACAACCTCAATCTCTACTCCATATTGTTGTTGTTGTTGTTGTTGTTAAGCGCCATTGAGTCTTAGGCCACTCATAGTGACCCTGTGAACGAGAGACCTGGACACTTGTATAACTTTCATTCTTTCTCCAGGTTCATAGGATTTCCAGAGAAAAGCTATTTTGGAAGTAGATGTCACTCCTGCTTCCAAGCTTGTTTTAATCAGGGAGCTACACCAAACACTGTCCACCATGGGTAACCATTACCGCATTTGACACATCAATGTCACAGTGTTCAGCTTCACAGCTACCATGAGTTACCTCTGTACAGCAAGTGGACAGATCAGTGCTATACGACCTAGAAGAATGTTTGACCAAAAGCAATTAAAAACAGGCCTGAGGGCAGCAGATTAGAATCACCCACCTATGGCTTGATAGCATCATTGTCTGTCCACTAGGCCAACTGATCTTTCTCTATGTGTCTCCATCTATTGAATAAATTAATGAAGACAAGGAGAAAACCCTCCACGTGATCTGAGGGGGTGGAGAGAAACAATGGGCTGAATGATAGCACAGGGCTCAGAATGATTGGATTTTGCAATTAAATGAAAAAGGGGGAAGATTGTTGTGATCAAGAGTATTTTTATTGTCCACTGCACCCAGAAATTAATCCATCTATCTGTGGTCAACTGATATTTGACAAGGAAACAAAACCTATCAAAGAGGGAAATGACAACTTTCAGTAGATAGTGCTGGAAAAACCTGCAGAAAGATGAAACAGGATGCACACCTCTCACCATAAATAAAAATCAATTCAAGATGGATCAGACACCTAGGGTTAAAGCCCAAAAGCATAAAGACCATAAGAGATAAAGGTGGATCAAGTTTAAAAGGCCTAGCTCACGGTGTAAAAAGGCGTACATATGTTGTTGTTGTTGTTGTTAAGTGCCGTCGAGTGGTAGACGAGTGACCCTATGAACAAAAGACCAGAACACTTGTATAACTTTCATCATTTCTCTAAGTTCATAGAGTTTCCAGAGGTAAGCTATTTTGGAAGTGGATGCCACTCCTGCTTCCAAGCCTGTTTTGATATATACAGCCAGAAATACAGAACCAGGTGAGGATAAAATTGATAAATGGTACCTTCTAAAGATTAAATCCCTGTGCATAACAAAATTATTTTACAACAGAGTGAAAAGAGAACATACTGATTGGGGGGTGGGGAACATTTGGCAACACCATCTCAGAGAAGCTCCTCATAACAAAATTTTGTTCACAGAATTCTACAGCGCCTGCACAAGAGAAAAACCAATAACCCAATCACAAAATGGACAAAAGACATGGAAAGATCTGTCACAGAGGAAGATATTCAGAGTGCAACAGACAAATGAAGAAATGCTCCAAATCACTGGCAATACGAGAGATGTAAATCAAAACCACAATGAGATACCATCTCACCCCAGTAGAAGTGCCAAAGTTTAATAGGACAGCAAGCAATAAATGTTGGAGAGGATGTGGATCTTGTTTCAGCTTTCTGCAAGTAGTAGTCTGGTTTTCCCAGCACCATTTGTTGAAGAGGTCGCCGTTTCCCCATTTGGTAGGTTTTGCTTCCTTGTCAAATATCAGTTGACCACAGATCGATGGATTAATTTCTGGGTTCTTAATTCGGTTCCATTTATCTATGTGCCTGTTATTGTACCAGTACCCTGCTGTTTTGGTTATTACAGCTGGGCAGTAGGTTTGGAAATCAGAGAGTGCTATGCCTCCCACTTCATTCTTGTTTTTCAGAAGCTCTTGCTTATTCAAGGTCTCTTTCCTTTGCAAATAAACTGGCCAATCACCTTTTCTATCTCATTGAAAGATGAATCTGCTAACCCCATAGGTTGTACCCAGACTTTGAGTAACATCATACACTGCAGGAGAGAAATAATGAGCAAAAGTGATTGCATAGATGAGGCTAGGAAGCTGGATGGTCCATCTACTTCCTAAATAACAGGCCTTTGAAAACCCTATGGACACTAAAGAAAGAGGCTTCAAACAACACTATTTATCAATTTGCTTTCAAAGAGACTATCCAAATTTCCAAAAGTACATTTTGTCTATAGAGAGGACCACAGAGTATGATTATGTGAATTATTATTGAGCTGATTCTATAATTAGTGTTTAAACTAGCCTTTTTTAATGTTTTTAATTTCAATTGGCATCTCCATTGGAATTATTTCATCCAGTTGTTTTCTATTTCCTGTAAAGATAAACAAGATAGGACTTTTGTATGCAAACCAATACAAAATAGGGGGATGGGGAACCAAGATAGGACTTTGGATGACTTACTTCTGAACATTGCAACTGACAATTGCAAAATATTCTGCTTGAAAGTAATTGCTCTTGAGCCAGTTCCAACTCGAGGCAACTGTAGTTTTTTGTCAGAGTAGAACTGTGCACTATAAGATTTTCAATGGCTGATGTGTTTGTTTTGTTTGTTTGTTTGTTTGTTTTTCTCATAAGAAGATAACCTTCTCTCTCTCCCAAAGTGCCTTGGGAAATGTTCTCTGGGTGGACTAACTATTAGTCCCTCAGTTAATAGTCAAACACATTAATCACTTGTGCAATCATGGGAGTCTCTCTTTTCAATTAAGGGGTGAGAAAATTACAGATTTCCTGAAAATCTCTCTACTATAATTAGTTATTAGTCACTTTAAAAAGAAACAAAAAAAACCCAACCAAGCTAACATGTGAAACTTTCCTCTAGAAAATGAAAAAGTTCTAGGATTTAAGAATGTTTTTACAACCATCATGAAGTACATTTTTAGACATTTTTTCTATTTTTAAAAAATTTACAATTTTTCCTTTTTAATATGATAAATATTGTTATGTATATTTTGCCACAATGAGAAAATTAGCAGAAACCATTGCATTCCAAAGATTGAAATAGCCTTACAATTTTATGCAACCTAGATATTTTAGAAACACCAGAGGCTTGGCTTTGGTTGTGAGGTGCTTTTGAAAAGCTTCAGTGTACAATGCTGTAGAGATTTTTTTTTCCCTAGCAACAAGATTTGAAGCCCAGTATCTGAGAAAAGAGTGGAAATTGAGGTTGTGTGTGACATGACTTTGAAAATAAGAAAAATAGACTCTAAGTAAGAGTAGAAACAATCCCTTCCAGAGTTTATAAAAGAAAAGGACTGGCCTGGATTCTCTCCCTAATTGTATTTGCTTCTTTCGAGTTATACACAATTCTGTGCTTAAAACATACAAGGATGTGGCCTTAACAGTAGTTCTCAGACTTGTCCCAACAAAATTACACTTATTTATTATTTCCCTTCAAGAGCTGACAGTAATTAACTTTTTGCTGCATTTTCCGAGGTAATGTCGTCAAACAGTATCAAACAAGCTGCACCTCGTCGTCGTTGTTGTTGTCGTCGTCGTCATCGTCGTCGTTGTTAGGTGCTGTCAAGTTGTAGATGACTCATGTTGTTGTTGTTATTATGTGCCGTTGAGTCATTTGCGACTCATAGCGACCATGTGTACAACAGCCCTAAACTCTGCTCTATCCTGTGCCAATCGCATGGCCTCTGACACATCCATCCCGATTACCCCAGCCACTGAATCAATCCACCTCATAGAGGGTCTTCCCCTCCTGCACCGTCCCTCCACCCTCCCAAGCATGATGTCCCTCTCCAAGGATGTGTCCCTCCTTACAACATGTCCGAAGTATGTCAGACAAAGTCCCAGAATCCTTGCCTCCAAGGAGTAGCTTGGTTTAACCCTCTCTAGGATGAATCTGTTTGTTTTCTTGGCAGTCCATGGTATATTCAATACTCTTTTCCAGCACCACAGCTCAAAGGCCTCAATTCTCCTTCTATCCTCCCTAGTCATTGTCTAACTCTCTGATGCATAACAAGTGATTGCAAAGATCATGGCCTGTGTCAGACGCACCTTAGTCTCCAGAGACACACCATTGCTCTTGAGTACTTTAAAGAGGTCCCTAACAGCAGACTTTCCCATCGCAATAGGTTTTTTTATTTCCTGGCTACTGGTGCCAAGAGTGTTGACCATGGAGCCGAGCAAACTGAAGCTGTGAACAATCTCAATCTCTTCACCATCCATCCTGATGCTGCCAATTGGTCCAGTGGTGAGAATCTTTGTCTTCTTGACATTGAGCCTCAATCCATACTGAAGGCTGCAGTCCTTGACCCTCTGCAGCAAGCGCATCAGGTCCTCCTCAGTTTCAGCAAGCAGGGTTGTGTCATCTGCATAACGCAGATTGTTAATAGATCTTCCACCAATCCTGATGCCATATTTCTCCTCATAGATCCCAGCCTCTCAGATAATCTGTTCTGCATACAGGTTGAAAAGGTATGGAGATAGGACACATCCCTGTTGTACATAGTGACCCTATTAACGAAAGACCTGAACTCTTGTATAACTTTCATTTCTCCAAGTTTGTAGGGTTTTCGGAGGCAAGCTATTTCAGGAGTGAATGCCACTCCTGCTTCCAAGCTTGTTTTAATGGGGGAGCTTCACCAAACACTGTCCACCATGGGTGACCATTCTCGCATTTGACACATCAGTGTCACAGTGAAACTGCACCTAGTAAATACAAATTAGCTCTCTTTTTTTATTTGTCACTTTATCATTTGCTGTGTACACACCCACAATCACAATAATGGCAGAAGACAATCACAATAATGGCAGAAGACTGGACAGCATTTTGTTTTGTTGTGCATAAGGCTGCCATGAGTTGGAGTTATTACAATCTTCATGAATCCCAATGTAATTCTGTCTGGTGAAATATGCCAAACAAAGGGAGTGCATCCAATATGATTTCATTTATATAAACTTCTAGGAAATACAAACCAATGTAAAATGATAGGTCTATACCTATGATTGCCTAAGTCTGATTTAATAGGATTAACCCCAGAGGAGGCAGAGGACAGGGAAGAAGTGGTTAAAAGGATAGGAGGAAATTTGGAGTAATAATAAATATGTTAAGTATCTAATAATAGATGCTCTTATATTAGTTACTGATTTCACATGTGTCTGTTATTGTCAAGTGCCATTAAGCTGATTACAACTCATAGCAACTGTGAACAATAGATTGAAACCCTGTCCCATCCTGCACCATCCTCACAATCTCTGCTACACTCAAGCTCACTGTTACAGTCACTGTGCCAACCCATCTCATTGAAGGTCTTCCTATCTTGTGCTTACCCTCTATTTTTCCAAGAATTATACCTTTTCTCAAAGACTAGACTCTCCTGACAAAATGCCCAAAGCATGTGAAATGAAATCTCATCATCCTTGCCTTTAAGGATGTCCTAGAAGGGTATTTATTTTTGTTTTTTGGGGTTTTTTTTTTTTAACAATTACTTGCTATGCATAAGAGAGCTGGACAAGGACTAGTGATGACAGGACAATTGATGCCTTTGAGCTGTGGTGCGAGAGAAGAGTACTGAGCATACAATAGATTGTTAGGAGAACAAACAGGTTCATCCTATAGCGGGTGAAATCAGACTGCTCCTTGGAGGCAAGGATTCTGACGTTTTGTCTGACACCCTTTGGACATGCTGCAAGGAGGGACCAGTCCCTGGAGAGAGACATTATGTTTGATAGCATACAGGAACAATGCAAGAAAAGGAAGACCATAGATATGATGGATTGACTCAGTGACTGGGGTAATGGGGGTGGGTGTGTCAGAGACAATGAAGTTGGATCAGAATAGAGCAGGATTCAGAGACATAGCATCTCTGTGAGTCAGTGGCAAGGGACCTGATGGCACTTAACAACAACAACATGTTGTGTTCAGTCCTCTTACCCAATACCACCATTAAAAGGCCTCAGTTTCCCACTACCCCCACCCTCAGCACCTTTATTCATTGCTTCAGATGCATTGAAAGCAATTGAAAATACTATGGCTTGCGTCGGGTTCATTTTAGTTTTTAAACTGATATCCTTACCCTTTAGCATTTTAAAGAGGTTCTTGACAGCAGATTTTCCCAAGACCACACATCTTATTTCTTGACTGCTGTATCATGGATGTTCATTTTTGATCCAAGTGAAATGAAATCATTGACAACTTCAATATTTTATCTGTTTATCATTTTATGTTATGGAGCTCTGATGATGTAGAGATTTTCATCCACAAGCTACTTAAAGGAAGAAAGAGGTACACTCTCTTCTAGTGCAATTTACAACCTTGAAAACCCACTGTAGGGTCAGTGGTGAGTTTGAACCAATTCTAGGAGTAATGTTGCCTATTGGTCCAGTTGTGAGGATGTTTGTATTCTGGATGTCGAAGTATAATTCATAAAATGCTATAGTCTTTGATTTTCCTTTGTATGTGTTTCAAATATTCTTCACTTTCTTCAAGCAAAGTCATACCATTGGCAAGTGGAGGTTATTGATAAGTCTGTCTCCAATTTTAGTGCCACATTCATCTTCACATACAGTGTACTTTCTCAAAGTATTTGCTGAACACACAATCTGAATAGACATGGAGAAAGGATACAATACTGATACCCACCTTTCCTTATTTAAAACCATGAAGCAACTGCTTCTTTGTCTATGTAGAAGTGTCACATGAACACAGGTGGCATAGAGTTCCCATTTTTCTCAATATTATTCATAATTCATCATGATCTACATAGTGAAATGTTTTTGCATAGGTAAAAACACAAGTAAACATCTTTTTTGTATTCAGTCCTTTTAGCCTAGAACCAGCTGGTATCAGCAATGCTATTCCTTGCTCCATGGCCTCTTCTGAGCCCAGCTTGAATTTCTAGCAGTTCCTTGTCAAGGTACTGCTCCAGGTATGTTTTTATCTTTGGCAGCTCTTTCCTGCATGTGTAATATTACACATACGCCTAAATGTGTCAAACTGTATATTTTTCAGTAAGTAATTATCTATAGTATGACAATCATGCCTGTCCATAAAAAAACCACTATACTGTAGATTATGTTTTTCTATCAATGTAGCAAATATACTAAGATTATTATACTTCTTTCAAGCAAGTGTGCAATGGCACTGCTATAGATCACTATAATAAGCACAAATTGGCATAATCTTTCTGTAGATAATTTAACAAATATGTCAGTCAATCAAATTGTTGTGTCCCCATGTGAAAGAGTAGAACTACCCGGTAGGATTTTTTAGGCTATTAGTGCTACGAGAGTCATTAGGTAGATTTGAACCACCAATCTTTCAATTAGAAACAAATTACTCAAAGAACTCAACTGTTGAACCACCAGGGTTCATTCATTGTTGTTGATGATGATGTTGTTGTTGTTATGTGCCGTCAAGTCACTTGCAACTCATAGTAACCCTACGTACAACAGCCCTAAATCCTGCTCTGTCTCTTGCCAATCTTATTGTCTCTGACACACCTATTCCCATTATTACCCCAGTCACTGAATCAATCCATCTCATCGAGGGTCTTCCTCTCCTGTGTTGTCCGTCCACCTTCCCAAGGATGACTGATCCTGCATTGCAACATGTCCAAAGTATGTCAGACGAAGCTTCAGAATCCTTGCCTCCAAGGTGTAGGCTGGCTTCACCCTCACCCGGACGAACTTGTTTGTTCTCCTAGCCTTCCATGGTATATTCAATACTTTTCTCCAGCACCAAAGCTCAAAGGCATCAACTCTCCTTCTATCATCCCTAGTCATTGTCCAATTCCCTGATGCATAAGCAATCATAAAAGAATTTGTAGTCTACCATTTTATAACACTGCTTACTACATTTTTTTAAGTATGCATAAAAATGGATAAGCACTAAAAAAGCCCTGGTGGCATAGTGTGTAGCACTTCAGGCTGCTAGTAAAATCCACCAGTACCTCTCTGGGAGAAAGATGGGCAGTCTCCCTCCTGCCCGTTTACAGCTTTGGAAACCTGATGGAGGGTTCCTATGAGTCGGAATCAACTCAATAGCAGTTGAGTTTGAATTGAGAGTTTATGGGTAAACACTAAAGTAAAAAGATATTCTTCATATTTTTATTTATAATAATAATTTTAAAATAGTATAGTACTTCTTAAATAGGAAAATCACAATTATCAGTCATTCTAGAAAATATTATTTAGATTCACAATCAACAAACACCCTTGGTGTACTGTTTTTGTTGTGTTTATCATCAAGTCAGAACCAACCCATGGCTGACCTGCCAGTGGATTTTCAGAGACTAAAAACCACACAGGAGGAAATTGTTCATCCTTCTCCCATGGGGCAGCTGGTGGATTCAAACCACATACCTTTGGGGTTGCAGCACAGTTTCTTACCGTTAAAAACCACCAGAAGAAAAGAAAAATGTCATTTAAAAGACAAGAAAAAGAAAAGACTATTCTTGACGTCATAGCACAGTCTAAAATGTGCACTAGAAGATAAAGAAGCTAAAGAGAAAGGGAAGAAATTAGCAAGTAAAAATACTGATTATAGGCATTCGAAGGAGAGCTCTAGAAGAGAAAGTAAAGTACTAAAATTAAATGCACAGATACTTGGAGTTAGAAAACCAAAAGGGAAGAATACATCCAGTATTTCTTAAACTGTAAGAACTGAAGAAAAAAAATTCAAGTCTCAAGTTGTAATACTGATGGATTCAATAGGTAAAATGCTTATTGATGCAGGAAGCACCTAAAGATGAGAGAAGACTTGAAAAGGTGGGGTAATTGTGGGCATGGGAATTAAGTTTATAAAACATGATACATAGGAATGATGCAAACCAATATAATTTTTTTATTTTATTTTATTAATTTTAATGAACATTTACAGATATTTTGGGTTTCCATTCATTCATTGTTGCACTCAATATAAAATTCTTAAAAATAAAAAGAGAGAGGAAGAGGGAAGAATTCATAGAGTCATTGTACCAGAAAGAATTGGTCAATGTTAGATAATTTCAGAAAGTGATATGAAAGCAGAATTCTGAAAGTAGAATCCAAGCTGCACTGAAGGAATTGATGAAAAAGAAGGATCCAGTTTACTAATGGAATATCAATACTTATATTTCAACAAATGGACACTGTACTGTAGGTACGCATCCCTCTGTGCTTATAAATTGAGAAAACAGCTACCTACTCAACCAAATGGAAGAGATCCATACTTATACTTATTCCAAAGAAACATCAAAGTTGTCAAAGCAATACAATTAATATTAAACATAAGTTAAATCATAATGAAAGTAATTTAAAACTGGTTGGAGCAGAGTATTGCCAGGTAATTACCAGAAATTCCAGCCAGGCATAGAAGAAAACATGGAACAAGGGATATTGTTGATTCAGATGAGTGGAAGCAGAACATACCAGGGGCCCTGGTGACCTAGTGCACAGAGAATTGTACTGCCAACTAAAAAGATGGCACTCTCCTGGCAGTTTGAATCCACTAATGTCTCCAAGGGCAAAAGATGAGCAATCTCCTTTATTTACAGCCACTGAAAACCTGCTGGAGTGTCAGCTATGAGACAGTTATTACTCAACAACAATCAGTTTTGAGCTGAGCAGAATATTAACTACACAAAGGCATTCTACTAGGTGGACCATAACATATTATTGAGAACATTGCCAAGAATGGGTGCTGAGTATATAATCCACAAAGCTGAACTATATGAAGATAAACAGAGAATTAGGCATGGGGGGGAATTTTTAACAATCTCTGATATAAAGATGATACAATATTGTTTGCCAAAAACAAATAGAAATACTCACTGCTCATGTTAACAATGGGCTGAACTACAATAATTGTGAACATAGTACAGGGCTGAGCAGTGTTTTGTTCTGTGGTGCAAGGAGTTGCCATGAGTAAGAATTGCTTTGTTCACACCTAATAACAATACTCATGTTTTCTACAATAAGTATGTTGTTGTTGTTATTGTTGTGGACCATAGAGTTGGAACTAACTCATAGCTGACCCTCCAGCAGGTTTTCAGGAGCAGTTTATGGCAAAGAAGGAGATTATTCATCCTTCCCCCATCGAGCATCCTGTGGCCTCAAACAGCGTGACTTCAGAATTGCAGGGCAGCCTCTTAATACTAGGCCACCAAAGCTTGTGTGTGTATGTGTGTTACTTTTATAAAATGAAAAAAATTCTTTAAAAATGGTGTCTTCAACGTAAGAGAGTAGATTAAATAAAAAATAATTGCACTGCATATGTCTGATATTTATCTTACTATCACGTTTCCTACTAAAACTGCCATTTATGAAGTAACCACTTCCCAAAATAATGGAACATAACTGTCCTAAAATATATTCACTATTGATTAAAACATAATATTCACTGACATAATTTCCCATTTCAGATCATTAAAGCTATCATATTTTTCTCCAAATTATCAAAGACCACCTTTTAAGTCCAGTAAATAGTCTCCAAGAGGAAAATGTCTGTAACAATATAGTTAGTAAATTAATATATACATAACTGTTGTTGTTGTTGTTGTTAAGTGCCATCAAGTCAAGCACAACTCATAGTGGCCCTATGAACAAAAGACTGTACTTTAACTATCATTGTTTCTGTATGTTCATAGAAGTTCCAGAGGCATGTGCTTTACAAAGTGGATGCCACTCCTGCTTTCAAAGCTGAATCAATCTGGGAGCTCCACCACTTTCCATGATGAGTAACCAATACAGCATTTGACACTCCAATTGCGTAGAGTTCAGCATCACAGTAATCCCAAGTTCAGTTGGACCAGTACCATATCATTTAGAATGTTCATCCCAAACACAATTAATACCAGGCCCAAGGGTCACAATCCTGATTATGAGAAAAAAAATAATAGCCAACCAAACAGTCCACACCCAACCCTCACCAAGACAAGAGAAACCACCTTCCAGCATCCAACCACTTCACACATGAGTCTCCAAACTGGAGACTTAGTCGGACCCAACCACCTTTTAATTACAAGGCCCACCCACCAGGTTCTGGCTGACTCTAAACCATGAGGCTTCTAGACCACAGCTCATTGTTAGCTATATCTGGGAAATCCAATTAGCTCACATCCAATTGTGAATGATATATAACTAGATATCACTAATTCATAAGAAAACATTGTTATTGTTTTTGTCAGAGGCCATCAAGACAAGAATGGCTCATAGCATGTCTATGAAAAACAGATCTGAGTCCTGTCCTATCATGTGCCATCCTCACCATCTCATGATGCAGTGAGCCCATTGTCAAAGTTACCAGATCACTCCATTTCATTAAGGATCTTCCTTTCTTTTGCTGACCCTCCACCTTCCCAGGCATAATATCCCTTTCTAAGGAATAGCCTCTTCTAACAACATGTCCAAAGTATGAAAGACAAAAGTTTCCCATCCTCACTCCCAAACAGTACTCTGGCTGCACCTTTTGCAAGACACAAGGAACATCTGTTCCTTCTTTTGGTAGTCCATGGAATACTCAGTACGCTTCTCCAACACCACAACTCAAAGGTATCAATTCTTCTGTCATCATTATACGTTATCCATCTCTCTTGCTAAGCAAATGATGGAAAAGGCCATGGCCTGAATGAAGTCCACCTTAGTCTTCAAACTTACTCTTTGATCTTCAGTATTTTTGAGAGATCCCTGACAGTGAACTTGCTCAAAGCAATACATCTCCTAACCTCCTGACTGAGTGTGGATCCAAGATGAAATCACTGTCAGTTTCAATCTTTTCTCCATTTATTGTGATGTTGTCTATTTGCTCAATGGAAAGGACCTTTGTTTTCTTGATGTTGAAATGTATTCCCAATTGAAAGCTGTAGTCCTTGATCTTCTGCAGCAAGCACTTCAGGTCTTCCTTATTAGCAGCAAGCAAGATTGTATCATTTGCATGTAGGTTGTTGATGAGTCTCCCTCTGATCTTAATACCACTTTCTTCTTCATAGAATTCATCTTCACTAATTATTTGCTAAGCATACAGATTGAGTATGTGAATAGACAATTTTAAAGCAAATTATTATTGATATATAACTTGGACATGTTGCAAGAAGGGACCAGTCCTTGGAGAGGAACATCATGCTTGGGAGGGTGGAAGGACAGCGCAGGAGAGGAAGACCCTTGATGAGATGGGTTGATTCTGTGACTGGGGGAATGGGGGTAGATGTGTCAGAGATGGTGAAATTGGCACTAGATAGGGCAGGGTTTAGGGCTGTTGTACATAGGGTCACAATGAGTCTCAGGTGACTCGATGGCACATAACAACAATAACTTACAGTACATATAAATATGGAATACACACATATATAAATATATAATAATAGAGTTAGAACTTAAACCAACTATAAAATGACCATAAATAAAGGTGATTGTTGTTAAATGCTGTCCAAAGAGTAGGGCATAGGGGCAAAGGGCCATGAGCACTTCTCTGAAAGGGCCAGAGGGAGTAAAAAGAGCACATTCCCTCACTGCCCCAGAGTAGAAAACATATAAAGAGCCCATAGCTCAGCCCCATGATGCCTCTAGAGCTATAGAAGCAGCAAGCTGTTCCTTTATTCATTGCTGACTCACAGACTCACAACAATGGGGTTAATTAGGGAAGTGAGGGAGGGAGGCAAAGAATATCCCACAATACAAATCCAGGATTTAGCCCAACAGTTCCAAGGCACAATTCCTCAATAAGTCCAGGCTCTGGTCTGGACTTGAAGTTTTCAGCAGTCAAATCAAATCATCTAGCAAGGTTTGTCTTAAAGCAGTTATAAATAGCTTCTCCTTCAAGCATCTGGCAAGAACAGCCAAGCTTTTAACTATGGTCTGCACAAATGCAAGAAGCCTGAGGCCACACTTTGCCACCATTTATTCACAGCAATGCCACAGTCTATCCATCACCAGGATCTTATTCTCACCAGGATCTTGTCACCACAACCCTTGCTCACCTCAAGTCTTGTTGCTCATTGTGTGAAACACTCTTTCACGTATCCTAGTCCCATAGCTGTTGGTGATTTGTAAGACCATGCTGATTTGCAAGCCGAAATGTTTGTAGTTTGCTTGGCTCTAAAATCAACCCTCTTTGTACCCGCAGCCAGGAAAGAAAAAGGTAAATTGACTTTGGGGAAGTCTGCTGTCAGAGACCTCTCCAAAGTATTGAAGAACAATGATGTCAGTCTGGAGACTAAGGTGTGCCTGATGCAGGCCATTGTCTTTGCAATTACTTGCACCAGAGAGCTAGACAAATGACTAGGGATGATAGAAGAATTGATACCTTTGAGCTGTGGTGCTGGAAAAAAGTTTTTAATATGCCATGGACTGCTAGGAGGACAGGTAAGTTCATCCTAAAGAGGGTGAGACCAGGATGTTCCTTGGAGGCAAGGATTCTGAAGCTCCATCTGACATATTTTGGACATGTTTCAAGGAGAGACCAGTCCTTGGAGAGGGACATCATGTTTGAGGGCTTGAAAGGACAGTGCAAGAGAGAAAGACCCTCAATGAGATAGACTTATTCCGTTACTGGAGTAATGGGGGTAGGCGCATCAGTCACAATAAGATTGGTACTGGATAGAGCAGGGTTTAGGGCTGTTGTACATAGGGTTAATATGAGTTGTCGCATGTGACTTCACAGCAGATAACAACAACAACAATATATCTGAAGTTAAGGTAGTGGGAGACCAGAGGCAGCTAATGGCTAAACCATCCCCTCCCAAACTTTTATGCTAATACGACAGGTGCCATCAAGTCAGCCACTACTCATTGTGACCCTATGAACAACAGATCTGAACCTTGCCTCATCCTGCCCTGCTCTCATGATCTGTGATATGCTCAAGCCTTGTTATAGTTGCTGGGCCTATCCATCTTACCGAGAGTCTCCTTCTCTTTCTCTTTCTCCTCACTGTTCGCAGCCTGATGGGACTGGTCTCTCTTGACAACATGCTCAAAGTATGTAAGATGAAGTTTCACTATCTTTTCCTCTAAGGAGCACCGACTTATACTTCCTCCAAGACAGACTTTTTGTTTGTTCTTTTGGCAGTCCATGGGATATTCCGTACTCTTATCCAACACCACAATTCAAAAACATCTATTCTTCTTCTGTCATCCTTAGTCACTGTACAATTTTCAGACACATATTCTTTAAACTGACATCATTACTCTTTAGCCCTTTGGAGAGGTACTTCACAGCAGATTTTTCCTGATGCAACAGATCTTTTCTTGACTGCTATTACCACAGGTATTGATTGGGAAACCAAGGAAAATGAAATTGTTGAAAACTTCAACCTTCCCTCACCTATATCATAATGTTGCCTATTGGTCCAGTGGTGAAGATTTTTGCTTTTTTGATGTTGAGAAACATCTATGTTGAAAGGTGTAATCTTTGATCTCTGCAGTGTTTTGAATCCTTTCCACTTTCTGAAAACAAGGCTGTGTCATCTACATTATGCATAAATAAGGTTATCTGCCTTAATTAGCTATGACAACAAAGCAAGTTTAAACATCAATGAGTCTCAGTTTTTAATCTGTTAACATCTGAAAGATGAGACATTACTTTAAAAATTGACAGATACAGTAACATATTCTTCTTGTGAGTGAGATAAAATGGTACAAACTTTCTTGAAAACAGTGGTGCAAGCAAATATTTGTGCAAAAATGTCCACTAAATCATTATCTTTCATTTAAAAAATCAGAAACTACCTAGTTAGTAATAAAATGTATAATTATAGTAGATCCACACAATTAAACATTTAAAGTCTATTACGTTCAAAAATATTTAAAGACTATCTGGAAGCAAGAAAATTTGCTTATGATATAATGTTGAATGAAGAGACTATGCATATGTAAACTATAGAAAGATCATTCAACTCTGTGTGTGTGTGTGTGTGTGTGTGTGTGTGTGTGTGTGTGTGTGTAAGAGAGAGAGAGAGACTAAAAGGAAATAACCCACATATGTTAAAATGTTAAAATTCTGCTGTGGGACGAGATTATGATATTATCAGTAATTTTTCTACTCATACTCATACATACTCATTGCTCACTTAGCGCCAGAGTTAGGTTCCAAAAACTAGATAATTATTTGAAAGTTGGCACTATGCAGTAATGGATTGTGGTCACGTCAAATCACAAAAAGAAGTGGTATATCATTAAATAACTGCTAAACTGCTGTGAATCATGATACAGTTGAAGATATAAAACTTGACCACAACTAGCATTATTCTTTTCTTTCCTGTGGACTTTTGTTGTTGTTATTGTTGGTATGTACCATCAAGTCAAGTATGACTCATGGCAACTCTATGAACAATAGATCTGAACCCAGTCCTATCACGTGTCATCCTTATTCCTCACACATTTGAACCCATTGCTGCAGTCACTGTCAGTTCATTTGGCTGTGGGTCTTCCTTTCTTTTCTGACCCTCAACCTTTCCAAGCACAATGTGTCTTTCCAAGAAATTACCTCTCCTAACAATATATGCAAAACATCCAACAAAAGCTTTGCCATTCTTGCTTCCTAGGAACATTTTCTCCAAGACATATCTGTTTGTTCCCTTGACAATTCGTGGGATATTCAATACTCTTCTCTAATACCATAGCTCAAAAGCATCAATTCTTCTCTCATCCTTATTTATTGTACAGCCCTCAGATGCATAGCAGGTAACTGGAAAACCTATGGCTTGAACCAGGTGCATCTTAGTCCTTAAACTGACATCATTACTCTCCAGGACTTTGATAAGGTCCCTGACAGCACACTTTTCCAATGTTATAGGTTTCCTGGTCTCCTGATTGCTAGTACTAAGGGTGTTGACAGTGAATCCAAGCAAAATTAAATCATTGAGAATGTCAGTCTTTTCTCTATCTGTCATAATGTTGTCAATTGGCTCAGCGGTTTTCTTGATGTTGAGATGTAATCCATATTTAAGGCTGCAGTCCTTAATCCTCTGCAGCAAGCACCTCAGGTTCTCTTTTAGCAAGCAAGGTTGTGTCATTTACACAATACAGATTGTTGATGAATCTTTCTCCAATCCTGATGCCATACTCTTCTTCATAAAGTCCAGCTTCTTGAGTGATTTACTGAGCATAGAGAATGAATAGGTATGGAGAAAAGATATAGCCCTTGATACACACATTTCCTTTTTTTAACCAGGTAATGTTACCTTGTTCTGTTTAGACAACAGCTTCCTGCTCTAGGTATAGATTTCATTTAAGCATAATTAAGTATGCCATGATTCCCATTTTTCTCAATGTTAGCCATAGTTTGTTATGATCCATACAGTCAAACGTAAATTCATTTTCACACTCAATGAAACTCAAATAGACATTCTTCTGGTTTCTCTGCTTTCAGCCAAAATCCATCTTATAGCAGCAATTATATCCCTGGTATTATGGCTTCTTCTAACTCCAGGTTGAACTTCTGCTAGGTCTTGTCTATGCATTATTTTAGCTATTTTTTTAATGATCTTCAACAATATTTTGCTTGCATGTTGGCTGTCATTACTTGTAGACATATACCATTAATGCACAGAATAATTGCTTATTTTTTTACTTTGTTATAAACATAAAATATCAAACAAGATGTGAGATTCTTCCCTTTTGACTGCCTCATTATCTGATATTTTGCATTTACAATAGTTCAAATAGTTCAAAGTCAGCTTCAAATCAGGTAAGGACCCTTGAACCTAGGTTTTGAGTAAGAGTTTTTCCCTCCTGAGCCCCAACTCTTTGATTCCTTCCATCCTACACCTCTCCCCAGTCTTGAGTGCAAATAACGTTAAAATAGAGGAAAGTTAAAAAATTAACAATACTTTATTGCCTAATCTGAATCAACTCCAGTGGGCTTTATAAATCCTAGGGGAGGAGATTACCTATCTTTCTTCCACAGAGCTACTGGTGATTTCAAATCACCAGAGAGGTGTTGCCTTTGGGTTAATAATTCTCTAAGGACTGTGCCACCAGAGCTCCCCAAAAGAGGGTAGAAAACAAGTCCAGAAGCTTATATGCTGAGGCCTTGGCCATGAACTTGCACAAGCACTCTATGTTACCTGACTCAGTCTGGTGATTGCCCTGCTGTGAAGCAGAGCTGCTAAGCCTCTGGGCCTTCACTCTGGGAGGAAGTTGCTGATGTGTGCAAAAAGGACACACTGTGGTTACTTTGCAGCCAAGATCTTCCATTCACTTACTTTTGGTCCCTGGGGCCAGTAGCTAGTGGACATGGATAAATGGGCATTTCTGTAAAAAGTAAATTACTGCATGAGTTAGGGAAGGAGTACATCCCCTCCTGGCTGCAGATCTTCACTCAGTCATCTCTGCCTGCAATGTGGAATGGCACAAACCAACCTGCTTGCAGTACAAAGCACAGAAGCCATAACAGAGACAAGTGAGGAGCGAGCAGCTTAGGTCCGCTACAAGGGACAGACCAGCAGCACACAGCCACCTCCAAAATACCTCCCAGAGTATGAAGATCACTTTTCCTCTGAAGTTTCACATAATGTCAATTTTCCTAGACAATGTGCTCTTCAGAGTCTAACTATGTCAATGAGTGAAGAATGAGTGAACTATGGAGTGGGTACTGTAACAGACAGTAGTAAGATGTGAACCTTGCCCTCAAGAATCTTAAGGTGCTGTGATGGAGATAGATCCCCACACTCTCCAGTACAATAAAATATGTACTATTTGAATGGTAACTCTTTTGTATTCACTCACAAACCTTGTGATTTTGCTTCATCTGATAAGATACTGGCCTTTTTTTTAATCCCTTGTACATGTTATTTCTCCCATATTAAATATCCTCTCTCTCCCTCCTTTTCCAGCTCACAAACTTGCCATCCCTATCCCTGCAACTCAGGAAGGCTTCTTGCTCTATGTTAGCTCCAGGACTGTGTCATCTTTAATGTTCCTAGTTTGTTTTTCATTACCTGTCCATACTATATGCTCCTTTGCTTTATGATCTCCTCACCAGAGTGTTCACATAATATGGTTCTTTATGCTTTTTTTTTTCAAATCTCCTCCATATATGGTAAGCCATTCAAAAACTATGACTCTATATCTTTGTGCTGCAATATCTAAAGTCATGTGTGGCACCTAATTAAAGTCTGCTAAGTGTTAGCTCCGAGAAAAAAATGAGTGACCTTTCTAAATATCTAACCTCTTAAAATAAAGGAATGAACATCAGTGTCCTAATCTGTTTATAAATTTGGAATTTGTTTTATAATAAATGTCATTTTAAAAAATAACTAATGTGGAAGTCAGGAAGATGTTGAATCTCAATATTATTGAAATAAGGTTATAATATAAATGGCTGCTTTTGAATTAATGCTCATTCTTAGTCCTTATTGCAAAGATACCATTCTGCTTTAAGTCTCAACAATCATTATCACCTCAACCAATTGCTCAAATTTTATTTCTACACAGAAAAGATACAAATGGCTGGATTGTAGTGCCATTTATCAGTTCTAATTATAGACCTTGTTTTTAAAAAGTATATAATCATAGTGATGGCTAAAGGTCATATATTTTGTGATCATTTTCTATTGGAAGTCTATTCTTGTCTTTTCTGCTACTGTAATTTAGACATAAGGGTGAGAAAAGGAGCAAAATTTGATTGACAGCAAACATTAATGTTATCCAACCCACTCTAAAGAGGCAGCAGTAGAGTATGAATAATAATATAAATTATATTAGAAAGTGAAATCTCTGTCAGTCTCCAATATGGCACAAGCCCCTTTGGTTTCATACATGCAGGAAAGATCTGATGATTGATGGATATTGTGTTGTGGGGAGCAAGTTGGGGTGTCTGAGAGTCACCTCTGCTCTAAAGAATCTCAGTGGAGTCCCTTTGTAATGCTAATGATGTCAGAAGACTGGAATATGCAGTTACAGATAAATGACAAAATGGCCTGAATTTCTATGCACTGCTGTGATTTCAAATATTTTGTCCTATTGTCCCATGAATATATTTTTCATTACATATATTCAGAACTTATTTCTGAAAACAGATTGCTGGAGTTACAGATTAAGTGTTATATTATTATTCTGTTTGGAAAAATAAGATTAGACCTGTTCTATTAAGTATTCCAAATAAACTGTGTACCTTTCTGTAATAAAAGTGTGGAAAAGATGGGCTTGACTACAGACAACTGCTGGTGCTCTCTCTATAAATCCTTTGTGGTTGTTGTTGTTGTTAGTTGCCATCAAGTCAGAACTGACCCATAGCTGCCCCTCCACTTCACTGGGTTTTCAGATGTAGTTAATCACACAGGAGGAGATTGCCCATCCTTCTTCCACAGAGCAGGTGGTGGATTCAAACTTTGTTGCCTTCGGGATTGCAACACAGTTTCTTACCACAAAGCCACCATGATAGGTGACTTGTGCTGAAAAGATGAGCTTAAATACTTTAGTAAGTAGTACAGTTTCTTACACAAAACACTTCTTATAACTTTTAAAAGATAGGAATTAAGATTGGCTTCAGACCACTTGGAGAAATTATTTTGCTTTTCTTATAATACCATTATAATTTTGCATTGGCTTAGAGTTGGAGATTTCCTGGGATGTTGTCACACATCCATCAAGACTTAGATTTTAGGTCTTCCAGTTCAATTAATATCAAACCAGTAGAGAAGTACTTAGATTCTTAGCATTGCATCACCCACAATCTCAGCCACCCACTTTCAACCCAAATCACTGAACCTCACATAATTTTTTTCATCTTTCATTTGTCTGCCTTTGTGGCATTTGTCCTAGAAATTAAAAAGCATCTTTGTTCATGTTTTTATTGAATGTCAAAATTCAAATTTCTGGAATGAGAAAAAAAACAGTGCTGAAAAATAAACACTCTACCCTTTGTCCCTGAATAACCCAGTGATTTAATAAGATCAGTTGAATGTAGCACTTTAGATTCATGAAGAAATCTTACATTTCATCTGCATTTTGGAAATTAAGACTGTTCAGGGATGTGTAACTGAATTAAAATAAAAATCTGCTATGATATGCAGATTTGAAAAATGTGTCACTTGATATTCACCCTCTTAAAAATTTTCATCACAGTTCTCCAATGCTTACAATTTTTTAACAATGAAATTTATTTTAATTTACTTGTCTTTGACAATGCTTACAATTTTTCATGATTTCTAATTACCCTGCAATAAAGTGTGAACTCAATTGTACCACCACCCCAGCCTTTAATAGTTATCTCTTTGTTGGCCCTGCATTAAGTCTCCAATCTTACTTCATGCCATTTCTCCTCACTTTTTCTGTAGGCAAACAGGTTTCTTTCTGTTGAGCATTCTCCTTCATTTCACCCTGTAAAAGAATCTCTTCACACACTTATTTTCACTCCAAGATTAAAACATGTCTCTCAGCAACTACCACCTTCATCATTATCAACTTCTAACAACTTCATCTTTCGGTTCCAGCTTTAAGTTACCTCCTGACATAAAACTGTTCTCTCTTAAGTTAGAAGCTTAGCAGTTCCCCTGTTGTTGTTGTTATGTGCTGTCCAGTCTCCTGCAACTCATAGTGATGCTTTATACAACAGCCTTATACCCTGCTCTATCCTGTGCCAATCTTATTGTCTCTGACACACCTACCATCATTCCACCAGTCACTGAATCAATCCATCTCATCGAGGGTCTTCCTCTCTTGTGCTGTCCCCCCACCCTCCCAAGCTAACATCCAGAATTTCCCCTTGATTTTATTTCTATAGTATGTCTTCTTCACTTGTAAGGCATGCTTTTTGAGAATAAGACTCTCTAATCTTGACACTTTATGTAAATATACTTTATAAAGATAAGCATATCGTTAACTTGTACATTGTGGTCAACACCTGGTATTATAGCAATGGGTGATGCAGTTTTATTTCACACTAGAATACTGAAAATGATCAGAGATTAATTATTATCCTTATTTATATATTGTATACCTAAATGAAGAAGCAATCACTAATATTCTTTATCGTCTATCTATGACTCAATACTCTAAGTCACAAATAAATGAAAAGTGCTACTGGTTTTCAGTTATGAAGAATAAAAGACTTTTTCCAAAAATATCATCCATTGTTTACCTCCTAGAAATTCAAGGCTTTAAGAATTGTTTTTTAACTTTCTGATGCTTTTAGAAATAAATACTTATAACCAGAAAATAAAAAAACAAGAAAACCTCTGATTTACAAACATCTAACTTAAGAGCAACTCATACTTGGCCTTTGTTGTTGTTATGTGCCATTGAGTCACCTGTGATTCATAGTGACCCTATGGGTAATAGCCCTAAACCCTGCTCTATTCTGTGTCAATCTCATTGTCTCAGACACACTTATCCCCATTACCACAGTCACTGAATTAATCCGTCTCATCCAGAGTCTTCCTCTCTTTCACTGTCCCTCCACCCTCCCAAACATGACAGCTCTCTCCAAGGACTAGTCCCTCCTTGGAACATGACCAGTGTATGTCAGACAGTTTTAGAATCCTTGCCTCCAAGGAGCAGCCTGGTATCACCCTCTCTAAGGTGAACCGTTTTGTTCTACTAGCAGTCCGAAGAAATTGAGATTGTTAACAGCTTTAGTTTGCTTGGCTCCACAGTCAACCCTCTCGGCACTAGCAGCCAGGAAATTAAAAGATGTATTGCGATGGGAAAGTCTGCTGTTAGGGACCTCTACAAAGTACTGAAGAGCAATGGTGCCACTCTAGAAACTAAGGTGTGTCTGATACAGGCCATGGTTTTTGCAATCACTTGCTATGCATCAGAAAACTGGACAATGACTAGGTATGTTAGAAGGAGAATTTATGGCTTTTAGCTGTGGTGCTGGAGAAGAGTATTGAATATAACATGGACTGCTAAGAAAATGAACAGGTTCACCCTGGAGAGGGTTAAACCAGGCTGCTCCTTGGAGGCAAGGATTCCGAAGCTTTGTCTGACATACTTTGGACATGTTGCAAGGAGGGACCAGTCCTTTGAGAAGGACTTCATGCTTGGGAGGGTGGAGGGACAGCGCAGGAGAGGAAGACCCTCTATGAGGTCGATTGATTCAAGGACTGGGGTAATGGTGGTGGGTGTGTCGAAGACAGTAAAATTAGCACAGGACAGAGCAGGGTTTAGGGCTGTTGTATATAGGGTTGCTATGAGTTGCAGGCATATAACAACAACAACAGCAGCAGCAGCAGCAGTCCATAGTATATTCAATACTCTTCATCAGCACTTCAGCTCAAAGGCATCAATTCTCCATCTATCATCCCTAGTCATTGTCCAGCTTTCTGATGCATAGCAAATAATTGCAAAGACTATGGCCTGGATTAGGCACACCTTAGTCTCCAGATGGACATCATTGTTCTTCAGTACTTTGGAAAGGTCTTTGACAGCAGACTTTCCCAGTGCAATTTGTCTCTTAATTTCCTGGCTGCTGGTACAAAAGGCCTTTACTATTATGCAAATTTACCCTCACTTTGAAACAAATAAATGAACCCCCACCCAGAAACCAAACCACACCCATTACCATGACATAGACTCTAGTTCCTAGAGGCCCTGTTGATCAGGGTAGAATTGCTCCATAGGGTTTCCAGGGCTGTAAATGTTTTCTGAACCAGAGGGCCACACTTTCTCTTGTGGATCAGTTAGTGGGTCCAAACTGCCAAACTTGCACTTACACATTGCACCAAAAACACTCCTTGAATCAATTCCTGCTTGCAACAAATTCTTTATCACAACTACTTTCACTCGCTGACCATGCTGCTTTTAGTTCTTTGGAAGGATTTTGATCCTTTTCTTACATGAAGAAGAGGCTAAAAATAGGCACCTGTTCCAACATACAAATTTGACTTAAAGTTTTGCTTAAAACCACAATTAATAATGAATCTCATTTGTAGTCCAGAGTCTGCCTATATGATCTTTTAGTGATTCACAATGTATATGTCACAAATTAAAAACAATAACAATATCAAGAACAGTAATGATGGCAATTAACGAGAGGGACATAATCACCAGAAAAGATCAACCTTTCTTACTAGATTGTTATTATTTATTAAATACGATTTAAAAAATCTACTGATCAGTTTCCAAAATAAAGCCATGAAGTAATGATTCAATAACCCAGGAATGATATAGCAACAGAAATATTTAAAGAAACAGAAAATAGTTTCAACTTCTAGAGTCTACCCTAGTCATTGCCTTCCTGGGATAAGCAAATAATTTGTCTAGGTCCCATTCACTTTATCTACAAAGTAAGAGAATTTAGACCAAATTCTTGAAAACTTCCCCTCTAATAATGTTTTAGATAGTGTTATTAAATTTTAATTACAAAAAAAATTAATGGGGAAAAGTAATTTCTAAAAAAACTATAGTACACTCTTCTTAAGGAAACACTATCACAAAGCATTTGGTGTCTGTAGGGGATATATACTAGTTCTTTCCCATGATATCTGCATGGCCAATCTCTATAAATATATTTCAGCTTTTAAAGTTCTTTCTAGATTTCTATAAACATTATGTATTTCTTTTCAGTGCCATTTTTTTTTATTTCCTGCCTTGTTGTTTATTTTACCATCAAAATATATTTGGTATCTAAACACTTTTGGTACCAATACTCAGGAAATCGAAAGACAAATTGCATTGGGAAAGTTTGTTGTCAGGGACCTCTCCAGAGCAGAAGCAACAATGTCAGTCTAGAAACTAAGATGTGCTGATCCAGGCCACAATCTTGACAATTACTTGCTATACATCAGAGAGCTGGACAATGACTAAGGTTGGCAGCAGTTTTAATGCCTTTGAGTTGTGGTGCTGGAAAAGAGCACTAAACATATCATGGACTGCCAAGAGAACTAACAAGTCTATCTTGGAGAGGATGAAACCAAGCTGCTCCTTGGAGGCAAGGATTTTGAGACTCCATCTCACATACTTTGAGCGTGTAGCCAGGAGGGACCAGTCTTTGGAGAAGGATATGCTTGGAAGGGTTGAGGGACAGTACAGGAGAGGAAGTGTATGTAAGTGTGTCAGAGATAGTGAAATTGGCTCAGGATTCAGAACTATTTTTCATAGGGTCTCTTGGAGATGCAAGTGATTGGATGGCACATAACAACAACAAAATTTGTCCCTCACTAATTTCCTGCTTTAGCAACATCTCCTGGGGAGGCCAGCATTGACTATCTCCTACGAAGTACGTGTTCATATCTAGTAGGTAGAGAGAGGTATCCATGTTTCTTCATGTGTCTAGTTTACTAATTCCGAAATAGTGTTAGAACTGAAATAGTGTTAAATATGAACAAGAAACCTGCTTGACTTAAATTTATAATGTTAACTGATTTTTGTAAAATGTATATATATGTGAAAGGAAACTCTGGTGACTTAGGAATAAAGAATTGCACTGCCAATGCAAAGGTATACAGTTCAAATCTCCGGCTTCCCTGTGGGAGAAAGAAACTATCTCCTCCATGAGATTAACTGCCTCTGAAAACCCACTGGAGGGCCAACTATGTTTCTGACATTGGTATACAACAACAGTAAGATATGTGAAATAGTTGATTGTGGAACCAAAGAGAATGAAATCATTGACAACTTCCGTCTTTTCTCTATCAATCACAATGTAGCCCATTGATCCAGTGATGAAGATTTTTTTTCTTGTTGTTGAGATGTAATCCATATTGAAAGCTGTAGTCTTTGATTTTCTGCAGCAAATGTTATTAATTAATA
>NW_006400155.1:473218-474808 GCF_000299155.1 Elephantulus edwardii
GAGGAGATTGTTCCTCCTTCTCCAGCAGAGCATCTGGTGGATTCAAACCACGCACCTCTGGGATTGCAGTGCAGCTTCTTGCCGCTAGGTCACCAGAGCTCTCCTAATAACAATAATGTTTTGGTACATGCTGTAAATTAGTGTTATATTTTCTTTTATGTGCCATCTGTTACTATGAATCTCAAATTTTTAATAGACTTTATAAGGGCTTGTTCTTAACTACAAGTTGAACATAAGTCAGATGATCAGAATCTGAAACTGCCTGAATATTATCCTAACTAAAAAATTGTTAGTCATTATTGATGAAAATAATACTTATGGGGATATATATGCCAGGCATTATTCTCAACCCTAGAGATTTTGTTGTCATGTGCCGTAGAGTCGCTTGTGACTCATAGTGACCCTATGTGCAATAGCTCTGAACCCTGCTCCATTCTGAGCCAACCTTATTGTCTCTGACACATCTACCCCCATCACCCCAGTCACTGAGCCAATTCATGTCATCCAGGGTCTTCTTCTCTTACACTATCTCTCTACCCTCCCAAGCATGATGTCTCTCTCTAAGGACTGCTCACTCCTTGTAACATGCCCAAAGTATGTCAGACGAAGCTTCAGAATCCTTGCCTCCAAGGAGCAGCCTGGTATCACCCTCTCCAGGATGAACCTCTTTGTTCTCCTGGCAGTCCTTGGTATATTCAGTATTCTTCTCCAGCACCACAATTCAAAGACATCAATTCTCGTTCTATCATTCCTAATCATTGTCCAGCTCTCTAATGCATAGCATGTAATTGCAAAGACCATGACTGGGTCAAGCACACCTTAGTCTCCAGACTGATATCATTGTGCTTCAGTACTCTGGAAAGGTCCCTGACAGCAGACTTTCCTAATGCAATTTGTCTTTTTATTTCTTGACTGCTGGTACCAAGAGTGTTGATTATGAAGCTAAGCAAACTAGGAATATTACAGTTAATGTTAAAGGAATCTCGGATGAAAGCCAGAGAGCACCAGAGGAATGTCTATCTGTGTTTAATGGACTATGCAAAGGCATTTGACTGTAAAGATCACAACAAACAGTGGCTAACTCTAAGAAGAATGGAAGTCAAGAACACTTGATTGCGCTTTATGCAAAACCTATACTTGAAGTAGGAGGCACTAGTCAGAACAGAGCAAGGAAACACTGCATGGTTCAAAACCAGAAAGGATGTATACCAGAGATGTGTCTTATCTCCATACCTTTTTAATCTATATGTGGAACAGATCATCTGTGAGGCTGAGTTTTATGAGGAAGAATGTCGCACCAGGATTGGATGAAGACTCATCAACAAGGTGTGTTATGCAGATGACACAACCTTGCTTGCGGAAACTGAGGAGGACCTGAAGCGCTTGCTGTGGAAGGTCAAGGACTAAAGCCTTCAATATGAATTGAATCTCAACATTAAGAAAACAAAGATTCTTACCACTGGACCAATTGGCAACATCATGATAGATGGTGAAGAGACTGAGATTGTTCACAGCTTCAATTTGCTTGGCTCCACAACCCTAGAGATAGAGCAGTTAATAAAACAGAAAGGTTACATTCTGGTAGAGGTA
>NW_006400155.1:474974-482245 GCF_000299155.1 Elephantulus edwardii
AAAAGGGCTTAGTCATCTGTGTATTATATAATAAAAGGCCTATTTTTTTAAAGGCCTATTTTAAAAATTAACTTCACTTACTTGAGGCAGATGCAGTCCTAAATGTGCTCACTAGCCTATGACAAGAAATTTTAAAGACAGCTACCAAGCTAACTTATTGAAAGAGATCCATAGCTGTTGCCATTCTCAAAAATGATGACCCAACAGACTGTGAAAATTGTCAAACAATATCATTAACACAACATGCTAGTTAAATCATAGCAAAGATTATTCAAAAACTGTTCAAACAGTGCATCAGTAGAGAAATCCTGGACATTCAAACTGGATTCAAAAGAGGTCATAGGGTCAGGGATATCACTGCTAATGTCATGTATTTTAATTGAAAATAAAGAATACCAGAAGAATATTTATCTATGTTTTATTGACTATGTAAAGGCATTTGACTATTAAGATCACAACACATTATGAGACTCTCAAAATACTTATTCATGCTTATGCAAAACCTATACCGTGGCTAAGAAGTAGTTGTGCAAACAGAACAAGGAAATACTATAGTTTAAAATCAGGAAAGGTATGCATCAGGGTTGTATCTTTATAGCTAATCAATACATACTGGGAAAGTAATTTGAGACTATATGAAGCGACACAGAAGAAGAATAGAGTTGTGGTGCCGGTGAAGAGTCTTGAACATATCAGGACTGCCAAGAAGACAAATAGGTCTGTCTTGGAGAGGGTGAAACCAAGTTTCTCCTTGGAAGCTAGGATTTTGAAGCTCCGCCTCACTTACTTTGGGCACATGGCCAGGAGAGATCAGTCCTTGGAGAAGGACATAATGCTCAGAAGGGTGGATGGACAGCGGCAGGAGAAGGAGACCCCGGATGAGATGGATTGATACAGTAACTGGGGCAATAAGGCTGGTGTGCTGGAATTAGTGAGACTGGCTCAGGACAGGGAAGGGTTCAGAGCTGCTGTATGTAGGATCGTTATGCAGGCTACTCTATGGCACATAACAACAACATACTATGACAGGTTTCAAAGCAGGAGTTGTATCCACTTCCTAAGTAACATGCCTCCGGAAACTCAATGACTTTGATAAATGTCGATAGTTGTAGATGGGCTACAAGTGTTTTGTTCATAGGTTTGCTATGAGTTGTGCTTGACTTGAAGGCAATCAACCACAGCAATACAATGGTGAAACTGGAGGATCAGAGAAGCTACTAATTAATCCTTCTGACTATCTGAGATGCCTGAACACAGAAAGGAACATACAGGGAGGGTGATGAGAAACCGTTCTCATCTGCAGTCATATTCCTGGTAGTGAACCTGGGGTAGCTATTGGCCAGCAGTAAGAAAGAAAAGTGGACACAGAACAGAGAAGAGCAAAGACTAGCTGGGCCTCACATAGCATCTCTGCATCTGTCCATCACTAATCTAACCAATGACCTTCAGAGAACAACGGCCATGGCATCAGTTCTGCCTACCTTCTTTGTGCACATCTTATGTGGATGGGATTCTTCCCCCGTAGTTAACTAGGTCATTAACCTAGTCAACCACACCTGTCATCAAGATAGTACTGTGCTAAGGCAGATAACTCTGTAAGCCTGATTCCTGCTTCTTAGTGTCTGAGCCTTTGTTTAATTCCCACCCCTTTAGTATAGACAGGACCTGTGACTTGCTTCTAACCAATAAAACACAGGGGAGGGGACAGACTTGTCATTCCTGGGATTACTGTGCATTTTCTAAATCTCTATCTCAGTGAACTGGAGTGAGAGAGACACTCCTGCTGACCTTGAAGGAGTAGTCATGTTGCGAACTGCCTTCGAGAGAACCACAGACAATTCTGAAGGACCATTGTGGCAAGAAAGAAAAATCAATCACAGGCATCACTACTTCTCATTCTCAACTTCTAATTACACCCTTCTACTTTTCATCTGAGTTCAGAGTTTCTCAGTGTCAGCACTTAAGATATTTTGGAGGATGGTGGAGTGTTCTGGTGTGCCATGTGGGATATTTCACGTTATCCCTGACTTCTGTTCACTAGACACGATTATCAGTCTCACCCTTCCCTCTAACTGTGATGATAAAAAAAAAAAAAAAAACCGTCTCCAGACATTGCCAAACATCCCCTGGAGGTAAAATCACTCTGGTGGAAAAGCACTCTTCTAGTATAACAGCTACTACAGCGCTAAATTCTGTACAGGCAAAAGGCAATTGTAAGAGAGAAAAATCTTAAGCCTGGAGCACAGTTCATTTCCACACTGGGAAATCTGGTTTATAACACCCCTCCACTGCCAAAGTCAAGGTTGATGTTTGCAGCCCAGTGTCTTCTTCACTTTGTTCACTGATGATGAAAATAGTGTTCTTTGTGAGCATTGTCCAAATGTGGTTTGAAAAGGAAAACTATGTGTTTAACAAAGCATTTCAAAACATCTGACTGCCATTCAGCAGCAGAGTACTGACATAAATTCTGTTTCAAGAGCTCCTAGCTCCTATTCTGTAGGGAAATTAATGAAAATGCAGGACTTGGGAGCTTCTTTAACAACATCTAAATACACAGAGGAGCTCTCTTAAATATTTGATCAGGATTCCAGATATGAAAATATTTTGGCAGAATTTTCTGTGCTGTGGAAAATATTGAGGTCCAGGTGATGTTATTGGATATTAATGCCAACATTAAATTACATCAGAAATTCAAATTGATCTCTGCAGAGTCGGAACCAACTCGCGGGTGATCTCTAGCTGGTTTTTGGAAGATGTAAATGTCCTGTGAGGAGATTGTCCCTCTTTCTCCTGAGGAGCCACTCATGGATTCCAGTCACCAGAAAGATGCCACCTTGGGGTCAGCAGTGCAGTTCCCTACAAACTACATCACACAATTAAACATGGAGTTATTTTTAAACATGTGAACTAAAACCAATAACAAGGTACCATCTCACCCCAGCTGCAGTAGCAAAGTTGACCAGACAGTGGGTAATAACTACAGGAGAGGAGGGGGAGTGATAGGATTACTGCACCGCTGGTAAGAGTATAGAATGGTGCAGCCTCGCTGGAAGGTGGTTTGGCATTTCCTCAAAAAGCTGAACATAAAGATCCCATATGAGCCAGCAATTCCACTGCAAGGAATATATCCCAAGGAAAATAGAACTGAGATACAAATGGAAATTTGTACACCTGTGTTCTTAGCAGCATTATTCACAGTAGCAAGAAAATGGAAATAGCCCAAATGCCCAAAAACAAATGAATGGATTGAGAAATTGCGGTGCATTCACGCAATTGAATCCACTGCAGCACCATGGAACAATGGTTTTATAAAACACTACATAACTACAACAATGAAGAATGGAAATCCAAAGCCTCTGTAAATTTTCACTGAAATTAATAACAAATTTAAATTAAAAAAAATAATTAAGTTAGAGTAAGGATGGCAATGGAACCACCTTACCTCTGTAACTTGATTTGTGCCACTATTAGAACCTCTACTCAGAATATTATTGCTTTTCAATTTTTGACTCATGTACCTTTAACTTGTTAGTTAAATTTGTATCTTCTAGGCTGCAACACTTCCATGATACATCTTCAAGGATATGAACATGTACAGCTAAGCACAATTGATAACAGTGCATCTAAATTCCAAAATCAATCTCCATAATAGTCTATGTGTTTCCTGCTGCCAAAGGGGCCCTTTAGAGTAGTGAGAGAAGACCTTCACCCTGAAACCCACAGCGTCCCTTTTCAGCAGGAAGTAGCTAAGAGAATACGCCATCCCCTTTTCCTTATGAATCAGGGTGAAGTCTCTCTCAGGGAGGAGTGATAGGGAATGGCAAGGGACACACTAACAAAGAAGATTAATCAGAACTGGCTTTGACAAGCACTGTGGCAATTGGACAATTAAAACAGACATTGGGGTGGGGGGAAGAAGAACGAACTGGGGATGAGGGTGGAGAAAACAGTGCAACAATGAATGAATGAAAACCCAAAATCTCTGTAAATGTTCATTAAAACTAATAAAATTTGGGAAGCTCTGGTGGCCTAGTGGCAAGGAGCTGCAACTACAATCCCAGAGGTGCATGGTTCGAATCCACCAGATGCTCTGCCAAGGAAGGAGGGACAATCTCCTCCTGTACCAGTCAGATCTGATTTGACGGTACACTCACACAAAAATTAAAAACAAACAAACAAACAAAAAACTAATAAAATTTAATTAAAAAAAACCCCACTATATAACATGGAAGAGTCTAGAAAGCATTATGCTGAGCAAACTAACTCAGTCTCATAAGGCCAAATACTACATAAGACCATTACTGTAAAAACAGAAGGATAACTATTAAGATGTGAATTTAAAAAGCCCAAAATGAGGCCTATGGGATGGAAACATGGTGGTGATGAGGACGCTAAAATAGTTCATTAGGCGGATAGGTGGGGTTAGGGAAGTGGAGAGTGGGGGTGGGAGTGGAGACAATGTGAGGGGCCGTGAGGTAGTGGTGAAGGAATGGGAAAGATCTAATTCAGATCTGAGAAAGATGACATAATGGTAGGCATAGATCAATGGGGATTGATTTTATAAAACACAATGTATATAAATTATTATATGAAATAGTTTGATTGAAGGAATGTGTGATGAACAATGTACATAACATATACGAATCTTGTATACAAACCAATATGTTGTTGTTATGTGCTACTGAGTCGCCTGCTTTGAACTCTACCCTATCCTCAGCCAGTCTCACTGTCTTCAACACACTTAGCCCCATAACCCTAGCTACTGAGTCAATTTGTCTCATCCAGGGTCTTCCTCTGTCCCTCCATCCTTTCAAGCATGCAAATAAATATAAAAGTTTAAAGAAGAAAAGTCAGTCTTTAAAAAATGAACAAAGGGTCTAGATCTATTGCTTGAAGGAGAGTTTTTTCCTGATACAACTGACCAAAAATTCAATTAATTATTGCAATCAGTCTGCATGGAGAAAATATGCCATGTCTGGCCCTGCTGCGGTTGCTAAAAACATAACATGTAAAGGGAAAGATTTAATACTTAAGGTTACAGAAATTACACTCTCCTTATTTAAAGGAAGAGACAGAAGTGTAGATAAATAAGCGTGGTAAGTATTACAATAATGTTATGTGTGGAGTGCTGTAAGAACAGAGAAGGTACCTAATTCAGCGTGAAGATCAGCAAAGGTTTCCTATCAGAATTGAAGAATTCCTTTGCATTAATCAAATGAAAAAGCTAGAGAAATGTCTCGTAAGCAGAAACATGTGTGTCAACCTGAGAAATTGATTGGGGGAGTCTGAAGGAGAAAGTGGGTGTATAGTTAGCAGGTGGGAGGGTTCAGGTGAAGGCAGGCCTTCTGTGAGCTACTAAGAATGTTAACTACAACCTGAAGATGCTGGGAACCACCCTGCATTTTACCAGATTGTGATCAAGTTTATGTTCCCACTTTGAACAGAGACCTGGACAAGTCCAAAGAAGGGGAGTCTGTTAGGCAAAAAGACAAGCTACGTAAGAGATAGATAATCATCAAAGGTTGCATTGGGAGGTGGAAGACAAAGAAGAGAACAGAGGCCTCATTCTAGGTCTTGCTCCCTCAGTCCTAGGTCTGAAGAAACTACAGAGAAAAAGGAAGTGGGTACGTTTCAGAGAGACTTTTATTTTGTGGGTAAAGGTCAGGGTAAGGTGAAAGCTTAGGTGGAGATAAAGCTCCCTGACCTATAAAATAAGCTATTTAGAAATGGCCAGGCAAATGAAGAAATACCTTAGAACTTGTTGTTACATGCCATCCAGTGTGACCCTTATTCATAGCCATCCTATGAACATCCAATTGACACCTTGCCTTCTCCTGGCCACACCCACACGGTCTCCACCATGAAAAGAAAGCAGAAAGAATTTGTTGACCCTGTTTCTGCAGGAAGAAAACAAACATCTAGAACATGTTCCTAAATGTCTTACAGAATGTAAAATTACTACTTCCATACAGAGAAAAAAATGTTATTTGGCACACATATTCATTAAAAAGGAATTAAAATACTTAACAAAGGCAATCTGTCTGCTGCTGTCAAATATTGCCCTAGGATTCCCTGGAGAAAATCACCAATGTAAATGTGTATGTCAACCACTTCCTCATTTCTCTCTCCTAAATCAAGTCTAAAGTCATCACTCAGTAGAGTGAGCAGTTAGTACTCTATTTTATACATTTGTGCAGGATAAAAACTGCTGGATTCAATTATATTTCAAGTGGCAAAGCAATAACCCATAAACACAAGATGTTCAAACTAGGTACTTTAAGCACAACTTTTCAGAAATATATTTATTGTAGATGTCAAGGTGTTCTCCTGCAATAATAAAAACTAAAAAAAAAGCCCAACTGTTCTTTAGGTGTGCCAGAATACTGGCTTAAAACAGTTTGTGATTTTAAGCAAAGAATGATTCCTTGCCCATTTCTGGACCACCAGATGAACTAATTTTGAAAATGATGGGAAATGGAGATAGAACATGAAAGCTTCATTTGTGCAAAGGCAGCTCTGGAAAATTCAAGAATTTAGAGTTGGTTTATCCAGAAACCATTAGAATTCTACTCATCAGCATCTAAATCCTACAAAATGGAACAAGCCTGAACTGGCAGAATTGCTCCAATTGTTTCTATTTTCAAGTTATCTAGGCTGACCCTAAGGTTTAAATACACTTTTGAGCTTAATTAAATGAAACACTTGAATTACACAAGCATTTAATACTTTGTTGAAAATTGAAAAACCAATACCATGAAATCCCTAGGTAAAAAGAAAAATCAAGCAACATCTGCTCGTTCCATTTTTCTGTCACTTGGGAAGGATGTGTTTATAAAGACCTAAATCTTTAACTAACGAACTGCCTTGAAGTGATTGTTATTGTTGTTTATTTTATTTTTACTTTTTGCACAGTATTGCTGAACAGTGGAAAAGCCCAAAGCTCTTGCCAGAGTGGTTGTTGGGGAAGGTTTTGTGAAGGTGTAGATAAGGCAGCTCTTGCTTATGTGCCCCAATTACTGTTTGAAAGTTGGAAAACTTAAGAAGGTAGGAAAGAAATGCACTCCTGCTGAGCACTGTCCCAGGATCTACTGAGTTCTAATTATTTTGGTGTGAGTGCTGATTTATGAGATTTCTCTCCCTGACACTTAGTTTTGTAGTGATGAAAAAAATGGAAAGTGATTTTACTAAGATATGGAGATATATATTCTCAACAAACATTTGCTGAATAAATTCATTATAAGAACACATACACATACATCCAAACATATATA
>NW_006400155.1:482345-484054 GCF_000299155.1 Elephantulus edwardii
ATTAAGAGACATAAACACAGCTTACACACATGGCTCTCACCTGATGGTATGCATAGGAATCAGATCAATTACATCAGCAGAAGGAACTGCTGGAGAGCTCAATATCAGCTGTGAAAACTAAGCCAGGAGCTGATTGTGGAACAGACCACCAACTATTCATATGCAAGCTCAAGCTAAAGCTGAGGAAAATTAAACCAAATCCACGGAAACCAAAATATAACTTTAAGTCTATCCCATCTGAATTTCAGAACCATCTGAAGAATAGGTTGAGGCCTTGAACACAAATGAGCGAAGACCAGATGAGTTGTGGGAGGATACCAAGGGTATCGTCCAAGAAGAGTGCAAATGTTCATTACAAAGGCAGAAGAGGAAGAAGAGACCAAAATGGATGTCAGAAGAAACTCTGAAGATTGCACTGGAGCGCAGAGAAGCCAAAGCACAAAGAAAAATTCAGGATACTAAAGAGCTGAACAGATTTCAAAAGGCAGCGCGGGATGACAAAGTAAAATATTACAATGAAATGTGCAAGGAGCTGGAGTCAGAAAACCAAAAGGGCCGAGCTTGCTCAGCATTTCTTAAGTTCAAGGAACTGAAGAACAAATTCAAACCTTGAGTTGCTTTAGGCAGAGTATTAAATGATCCAGGAGGTATAAGAAGAAGATAGAAAGAATATACTGAGTCATTGTATCGAAAGGAATTGGCAGACACAGAAGAATTTAATGAAACAACATATGAGCCAGAGCCTTTGGTGATGAAGGAAGAAGTTCAAGCTGCTTTGAAGGAAATAGCAAAAAATAAGGCCCCAGGAATAGATGGTATGCCAATTGACATATTTCAGCTAACAGATGCTGCCCTGGACGTGCTCACCAAGTTGTGTCAAGAAATATGGAGAACAACCACTTAGTCAACCGACTGGAAGAGATCTATATTTGTTCCCATTCCAAAGAAAGATGACCCAACAGAGTGTGGAAACTACAGAACAGTATCATTGATTTCACATGTGAACAAGATTCTGCTGAAGAGTATCCAAAAACGACTGGACCAGCACATAAGCAGAGAACTGCCAGAAGTCCAGGCTGGGTTTAGAAGGGGTCATGGTACTAGGGATATTATAGCTAATGTTAGATGGATCTTGGCTGAAAGCAGGAAGTACCAGAGGAATGTCTATCTGTGCTTCATTGCTTATGCAGAGGCTTTTGACTGTATGGACCATAACAAACTGTGGCTGACTCTGAGAAAAATGGGAATCCCAGAACACTTGATCGTGCTAATGCGAAAGTTATACTTGAACCAAGAGGCAGTCGTCAGAACAGAGCAAGCAAACACTGCATGATTCAAAATTGGGAAGGGCTTATGCCAGGGATGTGTCCCGTCTCCATACCTTTTCAACCTGTATGCAGAACCGATTATCTGGAAGGCTGGGCTCTATGAGGAGAAATGAAGCAACAGGATTTGTGGAAGATCTATCAACAATCTGTGTTATGCAGATGATATAACCCTGCTTGCTAAAACTGAGGAGGACCTGAAGCGCTTGCTGTTGAGGGTCAAGGACTGCAGCCTTCAATATGGATTGAGCCTCAATGTCAAGAAGACAAAGATTCTCACTACTGGACCAATTGGCAGCATCAAGATGGATGATGAAGAGATTGAGATTGTTCACAGCTTTAGTTTGCTTGGCTCCACAATCAACACTCTCGGCACCAGCAGCC
>NW_006400155.1:487707-496204 GCF_000299155.1 Elephantulus edwardii
AGGGTTCCAGTTTCTCCACAACCTCGCCAGCATTTGTTGCTTGGCCACTCTATGTTTTAAAGCATTCAGCAATGAATATTACCACTTACACCACCTAGGGACTCCTTTGTACTCATCATCATGGCCTTTCTTTTGTCTACTCATTGTAGATATTAAATAAATATTTGTGAAATTCATAAATTCATTATTTGAGATAGTCATTCACTTAGTTGTTGCATTGAAAACCTCCTCTATGCCAGGTATTAAGTATATGGATCATTTGCTCCCTCCAATTAAAAAGCTGCATGAGAACAAACAGATGTACTCATTTCTTAAGCACAGACTAATATTCCTATCTCACATCATGCATCTGTCTCACACACATTCTCTAACAGAGCTGTCTAGTTGAGATTCTTGAAACTTCCCATCCCAGGGCCCATTGAACCCATAATACAATGCTGTACGTCAACAGGAAGTTCCTATCTTGAGCTGTCAGTTAATGTGCTGGCTCATGAGATTTGATTGCCTTCGTTACAGTAGTTTACATATCACAAAATAGTTCAGCTCATTCAACACTAACTCCACAAACAGTTTATTAAATTTCATGAAAGAAAAAAAAACCCTTCAAACTCAATACCAGTTATGACTCATAGCAGCCCTTCAGAGCTCCTCCCACTAAGTTTCAGGATGAATGTTAAGTAGAATGCTTTCATTTACGTTTATGTTATTGTGCCCTTTGATATTATATTTTCTTTTATTCATCTGTCCTTTTAAACTTGGTAAATTTTAATTCAATTCTATTTACACCTTTAAGAGAGTAGATAAACGACATATAGTACTTTATCAATCACTGTCACTAGTATCAGTTAGTAAGTTTCAGTTCTTTATCAAACATTCTGTATACTTTTCATTTGTTGCATCCCATACTGCATTCTATTCTATTGTTCATAGGGTTTTCAAAGGCCTGTCATTTCAGAAGTAGATGGCCAATCCTGATTCCTGGTATGTTTTATTCTTGGAGTCTGTGGTCAGAGACCTCTCTGAACCGAGGAGCAATGATGTCAGTTTGAGAACTAAGGTATGCCTGACTCAGGCCATGGTCTTTCCAGTCACTTGCTATGCACCTGAAAGCTGGACATGAATAAAGATGACAGAAGAATTGATGCCTCTGAACTGTGGTGTTGGAGAAGAGTGGTGAACATTCCATGGACAGTCAAAAGTACTATCAGATATGTCTTGGAGACGATGCAGCCAGAGTGCTTCTTGGAGGCAAAGATGATGAAGCTTTACCACACATGCTTTGGGCATGTTGCTAGGAGAGGTTATTCCTTGGAGAGAAATAACATGCCTGGAAAGAAGGAGGGACAGCAAAGAAGAGGAAGACCCTCAACCAGGTGGATTGACACAGTGACTGCAGCAAAGGACTTGAGCATGTTGGAGACTGTGAGCATGGCACAGGATAGTGCAGGGTTCAGATATATTACTGTAATTTTTTATTGTCTGCATAATAAAAATGCCTTTGCATAGTCAATAAAGCATCAATAGACATTTTTCTGGTATTCTTTACTTTTGGCCAGGCTCCATCTGACACCAGCAATGATATTCCTGGTGCCATGGCCTCTTCTAAATCCATCTTGAATGTTTGAAAGGTCCCTGTCTTTATAGCATTCTAGTCATTTTTTTAAATAATCTACAGCATGATTTTGCTTGCAAGTGATGTTAATGATAATTAATGCTCAATAATTTCCATTTTCTATTGGATCACCTTTCTTGGGAATGAGAACAAACATAAATCTCTTCCATATTCTTCCACAGGCACAAACATGGATCCCAAGAAGTGGTGTTAGAAGTGGGAGGAAAAAAGAAAAAGAAAACCCAAATTGCTTGGTTGATGTCTTGTGTTTCTAGTCTAGCAGAACCGAGGCAGGGCCTGAGAGTCTGCATTTCTGACAAGTTCCTATGTGGATCTAAGGTTGCTGGTTCAAGTTTCATACTTTAAGGACCACTGCTCTGAACAAAGTCAATGGCCACTCTAGAATTCATATATAAATGAGTTTGTGGACAATAATCTGGGAGGAAGGAGTAGGAGATTTACCTTGCCATGTGTAAGAGTGCTTTGTCTTTAGATTATATGTTTATTTAGAGACTAAATGGAGTGGTTCTTGTGGCCTATAGGATCGGAAGCTGTGCTGCTAAATTAAAAGCAAGTAGTACAAACCCCCCAGCTGTTTCACAAGAGAAAGCTGGGCAGTCTCCTTGCATGCAATGTAGAGCCTCTGTAAACTCCCAGAGGGCCAGTTATGAGCCAGTTCTAACTCAAAGGCAAAGAGTCTTTTAGTTTGAAATGGAGGAGTTGGAGGGGAAAAACCCACTTATTTGTAACACAGCTGTTCTAGCTAATTGCTCAGGTTGTTTCATTAATCTTAAAGGAAAAAATATTTAAGAACTTGGATTCTTTTTAATGAATTAATTCTTTATTGGAAATACTAGTTCCAATGGGATGCTACATAAAGTTATTGTTCTGCATATAACCATGGAAGCTTATAAATTGGATCTATTTTTGTCACCAGTTAGTTCACTTCAGTAAATTTTGGAATTATACAATTGTCCAGGAGAGTATATGACAAGGTTTAGATAAAGAAACTTTATCTGATAAGCAAAAGCTTATGTAAATATTGATGGTAGCACCATTCACAATAAGTAAGAAGGTGGAAATAGCACAAAAACACATCATATACATAAAGTAGAATATTAGAGATCAGAAGTAGTGAAGTTACTGATTGTTGTTGTTGTTGTTATGTGCCATCGAGTTGCTTGCGACTCATAGAGACCCTATGTACAAGAGCCCTAAACACCATTCTATTCTGTGCCAACCTTGCCGTCTCACACACTCATTCCCACCACTCCACTCACAGAACTGATCCATCTCATCAAGGGTCTTCCTCTCCTGCCCTTTCCCTCCACTCTCCCTAACATGATGTCTCTCTCCAAGGACCAGTCCCTCCTTGCAACATGCCCAAAGTATGTCAAACAAAGCTTCAGGATCCTTGACTCCAAGTAGCACTAGTAGAAAAGGTGTGAAGCTCTGAAGCCTGCCAAGTTTAACAACTCAGGCACAAAAAACTACTCATTTATGTGAAATGCCCAGAGTAGGCAAACACAGAGAGAAAGGCCAGTGGTTGCCAGCATTTGGGAGAGTTTGCTATATAATAGTGAATTTTTCTCAGAAAAATCTCAACATGTAACAAAACATTCCTTAGATGTTTTTCTTAAATAGTGAGAGCTTGCAATTTTTGTACTTAGCAGTTATATTCACTCTCATAATTTCTTTTTAACTGAAAGAAGAGTAAGTAAGTAGACATTTTAAAAAAACAATATAGGAAAATATGAAACATTAATCAAGTGAAGAGCTATATTTGAATACCTACAATAAACAAAGCAGATTGCTATTGTTTTTTGAAAATTAAGATGAAGCAGTAAGATAACCTCTATCAAATTAAAATTCATGACACTGCCAGGGTATAATGGAGCTATAGTCACATCAATTATTCCTAAGAGTGTACACTGCTACAAGCACTTGAAATATTTGACCATATGTGTCAAATAGCTGTATCATTTCACCTAGTAATCCAACTCGGGAAATATATCCTACAGAAAGAAATGTGTAGGAAATATATACTATAGAAATAAATATGTAGGAAATATATGCTACAGAAATAAATGTGTAAGAAATATATACTACAGAAATAAATGTGTATAAAACTATACATTTATTTATAGAATATTTATAAAAATATTTATTACAATAATAATATATACTAGCTCTGGTGGCGTAATGGTAAGAAACTGTGCTACAATCCCAAAGGCATGTGGTTTAAATCCACAAACTGCTGTGTGGGAGAATGATGGGCACTCTCCTTCCATGCAATTTACTGCCACTAGAAGGTCAGCAATGGTCAGTTACAAGTCAAGGGCACACAAAAACTACAAAGAAAACAACCTATGTGTGATGGTGAAGACCAGGAATGAATTAGACTGATTCTAGCGTATCCAGACAATAGAATTAGCAGCTATAGAAATAACTACTATTTGACGCTATGCTAAACTAAACCAAACTTTCTGTATGCAGTTCTCAGCTTCATTCATTCTGTTTGTTTCTGATAGTACTATCCATAAAGGCATTCCTATCTTCCCGGGCATATGTCAAGCGGTCAAATGTTGATGATTTCATTTGGATTCTTTTGTGGGAACAGATATAAATGCTGTATCAGAAGAGATCTGCTGCCTTGTGAGATTGCAGGTCATAATGACAATGAAAATTTAACAATAACCTACCAAAAAGAAAGCCAACAGTGAAGAAAGCAGAGTTGAGAGGTGGGGAGAAAGAAAGATTCTTATCAATATTACTTGATAGCTATCTCACTGAAGCCAGCCAGAACTGCTTTTAGACTTCACAGTTACAGGAACCAATAGATTCTTTGCATTTAATGTTTAAACTCACAATGGGTAGATTCTTGATTAACATATTGTCATTAAAAACCAAATTTTATTTTAATAAATCAATTACACATTACATTATCAGCTCAATTTAAACATGTACATTTTTAAGAAATAGTAAGATGCTTACAATTGTATAGTATTATAGAAAACTTGCTTTTAATACATTTTATATTCTCCACATTTTCTACAATGAGCAAAGATGTTTTTATGTATATGCAAACATTGCAAAAATTTTACTTCAGAAAATTCTCTACATAAAAAAGATAATTACCATTTTATTAGTTCTCTAGCTTTCAAATATTCTAATAAAAAACTACATTGCATAAAAATATAGATATGATACTGTAGAAATATAAAATGGTATAAATCTTATCAAGATAAATTGGCAATAGCTTATGAAATTATATATAAAACTTATCAATACCAATTAATTATTTTTCTCATCACTTGCTATGCATCTGGGAGCTGAACAATGAATAATGATGACAGAAAAAGAATTGATGCCTTTGAGCTGTAGTGTTGAAGAAGAATATTGAAGATCCCATGGACGGTCAAAAGAATAAATATGTCTTGGAGAGGGTGCAAGCAGATTGCTTTCTGTAAGCAAAGATGATGAGGCTTCACCTAACATACTTTGAATATGTTGCTAGAAAGGGATATTCTTTAGAGAGGGCCATGGTTCTGGGAAAGACAGAGGGTCAGTGAAGGAGAAGAAGAACCTCTACCAAGTGGATTGACACAGTGGCTGCTGGAATGCACTTTCATGAGTCAGAAAGTGTGAGGGTTCTGATCTGTTGGTCATAGAGTCACTACTGGTTATAATCTATTCAACGGCATCTAGTAACAACAACAAATCTCAAAGATAGAAAAAAAAAATATTAAAGCATAAATACAATTCAGCCTTACTTAACCATCACAAGAACATGGAAACAGCCCAAATGTCCAACCACAAATGAATGGATTGAGAAATTATTGTACATTTATACAATGGAATACTATGCAGCATGCAGGAGCAATGGTTTTGTAAATTATTACCTAGCTTGGGAGAGATGCATTATGCTGAGTGAACTGACTCAGTCCCACAAGGACAAATATTCTATAAAAACTTTACTGTAGAATGAGTATAAGGATCCAAGAAGGGGGGAAGAAGCAGAGGGATGAAGATGTGTAGGGGTCAGGTGGGGAGTGGATTAATCATGTGTTGTATAATTGTATGATTTGATTGGGGGGGGGGAATTGGGAGAAAAGCCAGATTTGAATTTTTCAAATTTTGTAAATAGACTAGTATAATTTAAAAAAAAATCATAAGCACACTTCAGTTAATTGAAATATTTTAATAGGAAGTGTTTGGAAACAATGTCAACACCCATCAATAGATGACTGGTTGAGTAAAGAATGGTACGTAAATCTATACAATTAAATACTATGCAGCTGTACAAAGAAGTCAGTAAGATCCTTATATATTATTATGCAGTGTTCCACAATTTTAAGTAAACAAAGAAAAATAGAAAATATAAAAAGAATGCTACATTTTGTGTATTAAAGGAGTACATTTTTTATGTACAAATACACCTACTCTTCACTTATCAATATAGCCAGATTCCAAAGACCAAACCGCAATCCAAAAATTAGTTATTAGGCAAAAATGGAAGGTGACTATATCAGACACAAAGAAAAAAGTCTGATGACTACATAATTGCATAACTGTCAAATTTCACCATTGTATAACTACCAAATTACATCACTACCGAACTGCTAAGCCACTGAGAACCACAGCTCATTTAGGTTGACACATGGTTTTAACCATTACAGTCAGTTACTCTCACCTCACATGTTGACGTTTGCATTCATATTTACATAGTGCGTGAATCTTCACCTAAACAAATATAAATAATACTAGAAGAATTAACCAAAAACTAGTAAAAATGATTAGTCATTAAGGAAAAGGAAATTAAAAACATAGTAAGATACCTTAAGGAAGGGCTAAAATTAACAAAATGGGAATTACCAAATGTTGCAAATGTTGTCAAAGGGCAACAGGAACATGTATACTCTATAGTAAGGAATATAATTTGGAAATCCACTTTTAGAAAAGCCTTTGGTGCAGTTTATACTTCGTCCTTCATACCCATTAGGACTTTTAACATATGTTGTCGTTATGTGCCATCAAGTTGCTTGCAATTCATAGTGATCCTATGTACAAGAGCCCTAAACTCTGCTCTATCCTGTGCCAACCTCATTTTCTCTGACACATCTACTCCCACTACCCCCGTCACTGAATTGATCCATCTCATCAAGGATCTTCCTCTCCTGTGCCATCCCTCCACTCTCCCAAACATGATGTTACTCTCTAAGGACTGGTCCCTCCTTGCAACATGACCAGTATGTCAAATGGAGCGTCAGAATCCTTGGCTCCAAGGAACAGCCTGGCTTCACCCTCTCCAGGACATATCTGTTTGTTCTCCTAACAGTCCATGGTATATTCAACACTCTTCTCCAGCACCACAGCTCACAGGCATCAATTCTCCTTCTATCATCACTAGTCACTGTCTACTTGTCCAATGCATAGCAAGTAATTGTGAAGACTATTGTTCTGATCAGGCTCACCTTAGTCTCCAGCCTTTCATCATTGCTCTTCAGTACTCTTGGGAGGTCCCCGACAGCTGACTTTCCCAATGCAATTAGTCTCTTGATTTCCTGGCTGCTGGTACCAAGAGTGTTGACCATGGAACCAAGCAAACTAAAACTGTTAACTATCTTATTCTCTTCACCATCCATACTGATGCTGCCAGTTGGCCCAGTAGTGAGAACCTTTGTTTTCCTGATATTGAGCTTCAATCCATATTGAAGACTGCAGTCCTTGACCTTCTACAACAAGCGCTTCAAGTCCTCCTCAGTTTCAGCAAGCAGGGTTATGTTATCTGCATAACACGAGTTGTTGATAAAATATAACTTCTTGAAATGCTTCAGTGTCAACCAATTCTTGTGGTGCAATGTTTCTGTGTATTCATTCCAACTTCTTTTGATACTTCCTGTTGTTGTTGTTGTTGCTATGTGCAATCAAGTTAGCACCAACTCATAGATTCCCTCCTGCCCCAGCAGGTTTTAGAATCTGTAAATCTCATGGGAGGACACTGGCCTGTCTTTATCCCACAAAGCAGATTATTTGAACCACCTATCGTTGGGTTGGCAGTGCAACTCCTTAAGTCACCAGAGCTCCCGAGATTGCTTTAATTTTGCAACTCAGGCTTGAATTTGTTCTTCAGCTCTTTAACTTTCAGCTTGAGAAATGCTGAGTGTGTTCTTCCCTTTTATCTTCTAATTTTAATTCTTTGCACATTTCATTATAATATTTGTTTTGTCTTCTTGAGTTGCCTTTTGAAATCTTCTGTTCATCTCTTTTACTTCAGTACTTTCCCAATTTGTTTTGGCCTCTATGTTCTAGTGCAATTTTCAAGTATCTTTTGGCCATTCTTTGTGGTCCCTTTCTTTCCTGTCTTTTCAATGACCTTTTGCTTTCTTTGCACATAATATCCTTGATGTCATCTCACAACTCATTTGGTCTTCAGCCATAGCTGTTGTTGTTATGTGCTGTCGAGTCGCTTGCAACTCATAGCGATCCTATGCACAACAGCCCTAAACTCTGCTCTGTCCTGTGCCAACCGCACTGTCTCTGATACTCCCATCCCGATTATCCCAGTCACTGAATCAATCCACCTCATAGAGGGCCTTCCCCTCCTGCGCTGTCCCTCTACCCTCCCAAGCATTATGTCCTTCTCTAAGAACTGGTCTCTCCTCACAACATGTCCAAAGTATGTTAGACGGAGCCTCAGAATCCTTGCCTCCAAGGAGCCATCCGTTTAACCCTTTCCAGAAAGAATCTGTTTGTTTTCCTAGCAGTACATGGTATTTCAATACTCTTCTCCAGCACCACAGCTCAAAGGCATCAATTCTCCTTCTATCCTCTTTGGTCATTGTCCAACTCTCTGATTCATAACAAGTGATTGCAAAGACCATG
>NW_006400155.1:496359-505265 GCF_000299155.1 Elephantulus edwardii
GTGAACAATCTCAATCTCTTCACCATCCATCCTGATGCTGCCAATTGGCCCAGTGGTGAGAATCTTTGTCTTCTTGACATTGAGCCTCAGTCCATATTGGAGGCTGCAGTCCTTGACCTTCAGCAGCAGGTGCTTCAGGTCCTCCTCAGTTTCAGCAAGTAGGGTTGTATCAAGTTTCAGCAAGTAGGGTTGTATCATCTGCATAATGCAGATTGTTGATATATCGTCCACCAATCTTGACCCCACATTTCTCCTCATAGAGCCCAGCTTCCTGGATAATCTGTTCTGCATACAGGTTGAAACAGTATGGAGACAGGATGCATCCCTGGTGTACACCCTTCCCAATTTTTGACCCTTCAGCCATTAGTCTCCAATATATCAAACCTATTCTTGAGATGTCACACTCCTCCTCATAGAGTCCAACTTCTTGGATAATTTGCTCAGCATACAGATTGAATAGATATGGAGAGAGAATACAACCCTGGTGCATGCCCTTCCCAATTCCAAACCATGCAGTACTCCCCTGGTCTGTTTGCACAACAGCTTCCTAGTCCAGGGACAGTGCAAGAGAGGAAGACCCCAGATGAGATGGACTGATACAGTAACTGGGGCAATGGGGGGAGATGTGTCAGAATCAGTGAGACTGGCTCAGGTCAGGACAGGCTTCAGAGCTACTGTACATAGGGTTGCTATGAGTCTCAGGTGACTCAAAGGCACGTAACAACAACAAAATAACAATGGACTTGAACATTCTGAGATGGTGAGGGTGGAGCAGGATAGGACAACATTCAGATCTATTTTCATAAGGTGTCTATCAAGTCATAGCCAACTTGAAGGCACCTAAAAACAACACTCTTAGAAACTTGGGCACCATCTACCAAAACTGGACTAAACATATACTCTGTCGCTGTTGTTGCGTGCTACTGAGTATATTACAACTCGTAGCAGCCTCATGTATCAGAGTACAACTGTCCCATAAGGTTTCCTAAGTTCGAATCCAGCAGTTACCCTGTGGAATAAAGGTGAACAATCTCTTCCCATGTGATTTAAAGCCTCTGATAACAGGCTGGAAGATCAGCTATGAGTCATTTCTAACATGATGACACATAACAACAACAATCTTTATAGGAACAGATCTCCAGATCTTTCTCCTTTGGAACCACTGGCTGTGTTCCAACCCTCAAGGTCTTAGTTTAGTGCTTAATTGTTACACTACCTGAACCTTTAACACACACTTATTATCCCGAAGTTCTATTCCTTGGGACATACCCACCAGAGATAGATATGTGTATCGAAAGACACATGTGTTTCTAGAAGATCTATTTGTTAGAGACAAGAGCTAGAAACTCATCTCCAAGAAAAGAATGGATAAATTATTGTATCCTGTATGTGCCATACCATAGAATAGTTACAGCAATGAACTACAATAAACACTTCCGTTACACGCATATATGTTGTTGTTGTTGTTGTTGTTGTTTCCCTTGGAGTCAGAACTGACTCATCATTGACCTTCAGGTGGGTTTTCAGAGGCAGTTAATCACATGGGAGGAGATTGCCCATCCTTCTCCTGCAGAACAGCTGGTGGTCACAAACAGCATGCTCTTGGGATTGCAGCACAGCTTCTTGCCATTTGGCCACCAGAGCGCAGCATGTATGAATATCATAAATACATGGTTGAGTAAAATAAAGCCTAATACAAAAGACAACAACAACAACAAAAAACAAACAAACCCACAAACTGTTTTATTCTACAGAAATGCAGTTCAAAATGAGCAAAACTAATCTATAGTGTTCAACCAGGATATTGATTGTCTCTGAGGAGGAGAGGCAGTTAGTAACTAGGATGGGTACAAAAGTGGTCTCTGGAGTGCTAATAATATTCTATTTCTTTAAGTGGTGATTCCATGGTATGTTCTATTGGTGAAAATTCAACAAAATTTTCACTTCTAATATGAGTAATGTACTGTGGTACTACATGTGCCTGTGTGTGTGTGTGTGTGTGTGTGTGTGTGTGTGCCATTAAGCTGAAACCAACTCATAGCTGACCCTCCAGCAGGTTTTCAGGGGTTGCAAACTGCACAGGAAGAGATTGCCCATCTTTATCCTGAAGAGCACCTGATGGGTTAACCTTCTGTCTTTGGATTGACAGTGCAATCCTTATGCTTTAGGCCACCAGAGCCCCCTGGATAATATATATTACACTTACAAAACCATTTATTTTTTTTACATTATTAATAAAATATAAATTGTTTAAGTATCATGATGGATGGTGAAGAGATTGAGATTGTTAACAGATTTAGTTTGCTTGACTCCACAATCAACACTCTTTGTACCAGCAGCCAGGAAATCAAGAAATGAATTGTATTGGGAAAGTCATCTGTCAGGGACCTTTCCAGAGTACTGAAGAGCAACAGGCCATAGTCTTTGCAATTACTTGCTATGCATCAGAGAGCTGGACAATGACTAAGGATAATAGAAGGAAAATTGATACCTTTGAGCTGTGGTACTGGAGAAGAGTTTTGAATGTATACCATGGACTGCCAAGAGAACAAATAGATTCATCCTAAAGAGGGTGAAGCCAGCCTGCTCCTTGGAGGCAAGGATTCTGAAGCTTTGTCTGACATACTTTGGGCATGTTGCAAGGTAGTACCAGTCATTTGAGAGGGACATAATGCTTGGAAGGGTCGAGGGACCGAGAATGAGAGGGTATATGAGATGGATTGATACAGTGACTGGGGTAAAGAGGGTAGGTGTGTCAGAGACAATAAAGTTGGCACAGGATAGAGCAGGTTTCAGCCTGTTGTACCCAGTGTCACTATGAGATTCAAGTGACTCGACGGCACAAAACAACGGTTTGAAGTTTATCAATCTGAAAGGAGATGGAGGAACAGGATAGAGGGAGCAAAATGAGAAGCAAAATTTCTCCATTATCACATATATATTCTATATATTAAAAAGTTAAAATAAAGGCAAACAAAGAAAAGTTTAGAGCTGCATGTACTATAATTGTTGTTGTTAGGTGCCATCCAGTTGGTTTCAACTCCTAATGACTCATTGTACAACAAAATTAAACACTAAAAAAAAATAATAATTAAACACTCCCCAATCCTGTGCCAGTCTTACAATTGTTGCCATGGTATTATAATTAAATGAAGGTAATTAAAACTATTTTTTGCCAAGTATTAAATAAATTCCAGTTCTGTTTGCTTATTAATATTTTAGAATACTGCACAGCAGGACTTAATAAAAATCTGAAAATGGACAAGGCATAGTTCTCTGAAAGGCTATAATGATAATTCTTGATTTTGTTTCACAGCCTGAAAAAATGATCATGAACGCTAAAAGCTGAAGCCCTAGAGAAACAAAGAAGGGAGGTAGAAAAATGAGCAGCTGGAAAAGCACTCGCTATTATCCAAAACAAGCAGATGTACTATGGTTAGGCACAGACCGGCCTAATGGCCCTTTGGAATTGAAAACAATATGTTCAAGAAGGCAGGTGATTCCATGAGCTAGACAGTAAGCCAAATGCCGAGATAGAGCCCCTACCCATCTGATCTTGAAATAAATGAGAATTCACCAGAAAAAAGAGATAATTTCACTGGTGAAAATGTGTTTTATCCTAAACTCTAGCTTCTTCTTCCAGTTGTTTGCTCAGCGATATTTTCCCAATCGGCTTTCTCCTAATTTTGACTGGTGGCCATTCTGCAGGTGCCAGAGTAGAACTGTGCTGTTTATTTTATAAGTGGATCTCCAGGCTTCTCTTCTGTGGCACCTCTGGGTGGCCTGAACTGCTTCAGTTAGTTGTTGAGCACATTAACTGTTCCGCCCAGGGAAACTTAACAAAGGGTGGAGGAGAATGGGCAGGACCTTAGAATCTTTCTCTTTGAGAGAGACAAGAGTTCACCTTGAATCAGAACTTCCTCTACTGCAACTAATGACAGCACAGCACACAATGAACAAGCTCAATCTAATCTGCAGAGAATTCTGACCCCCGTGGTTCCAACTACCACCAGTCCTGGTCTCTCTAGTTTGGGAGATTGAAATTTGGCTTTGCCACTTATTATTCCTTCATCCCCTTAATCTTCTGATTTTCCCTTCATCTGTCTGCAAAGTGCTGAGGAAATTGGTTCTAAGATTCAGTCACATAAGTCAAATGAATAGCTCAGTGTAAGGAATCAAGGCCTGCTAATTACAATTATATCACCGCCTATACTTTAGCTTTATACATTCTTTAATAGAGGGAAGTGTATGAAGTAGATGAATATGTTACATGCTAGGTATCTTCATTAAGCATTAAAATAGTGTAAAATGTTGTTCTTTTATTTAATTTTTACAATGTCCCATAATATAACAAAAGAGGAGATGAAGTTCAATGCCACAGAACTAAGGATTCCAGCTCAGAGCTCTCTGACTCTAGCATTCATTTTCTTCATCTACAACAAAATAATCATCAGGATCAAAGAAAGAACCATGTTGGAGTGACAGCCAGAGATTGCCAAGAACACATTCATAAGCCATTCATAATGAACTCGCTCTCTCAATACACACACATCCCAAGAACTTGCACAAACGGCAAGAACTGAGTGAAAGAGCTCACTCCGTCTTGTAACAAAAAGAGCTAGTTTTGTTTGGAACATAGAGGTGGGCTGGAAAGGACAAAGTGTGGGTAGGCTCAAGTTGGTGTCTTGAAGAATGGTGCCTGGTACAATAAGTGAATGACTGAGAACACTGAATATAAAAGAAAAAGGGGTGTCCCCAGTCATTATGGAGTCCTCTGAGTGAAGAAACAGAGGTCAGAACTTAGAAATAAGGACAAACAAGAAGACTTTGTCTGAAGAGACATATGTTGTGAACCAAATCAATGATTGTAGAATCAAATAGTAAAATGTCTTGAAAATTCCAGCAAAGTTAAAAGATGAAATAAGAAATGCAATGCATAGTGTTAGGCTGCTATCTGAAGGATTAGTAGTTTGAAACTACCTCTTGCTCTTCAGGAGCAAGATGAGATGGTCTGTTGTTGTTGTTAAGTGCCATGGAGTCATAGGTGACCCATAGCGACCCTATGAATGAAAGTCCTCAACACTTGCATGACTTTCATCCTTTCTCCAGGTTCACAGGGCTTCCAGAGGCAAGGTATTTACAGAAGTGGATGCCACTCCCGCTTCCAAGCTTGTTTTAATCGGGAAGCTACACCAAACACTGTCCACCATGGGTAACAATTATCACATTTGGCACATCAGTGTCACAGTGTTCAGCTTCACAGCAGCCACGAGTTACCTCTGTACGGCAAGTGGACATACCAGGGCTCTACGACCTACAAGGCTTACCAAAAACAATTAAAAATAGGCCTGAGGGCCACGGATTAGAGTTACCCACTATTGGCTTGGTAGCATCACTTTCTGTCCACTAGGCCAACTGATCTCTATGTTGATGTTGTTGTTGTTAAGTGCCATTGATTCGTAGGCAACTCATAGTGACCCTATGATGATGAGATGGTCTACTTTCATAAATATCTATAATATTGAAAACCCTCTGGGTCAGTTTTACTCTACCCTGTAGCATCACTATGAGTTGGAATTGATTTCTTCGCAACAAATAAGTAGGTGAATATTAGCAATAAGCAGGTTCATGTTAGCTTGAGGTCAAGCTCATGGTGCAACTGGGTTTGCAGTTCAGACTTGGGAGTAGAATAAACAGAGAGAATAAATGATAGACTAAGCAGAGAGGGCCCACTAGCTTTCCTCTTTGGGTCCAAGGGCACTTGTTGGTTTGCTACCATTCTGGTTTTAAATAATGCTGTAAAGGTATGCATTGCTTTGCCAAAGTGCCAATGTGTGTTCTAGGTAACAAAGTAAAACGTTTTATGGGTTTTGGGCTTTGTTTCTTTAATTGTGGCCATGATCAAAATATTCTGAAAGCTCCTGCTCAGGGAATATGGGACCTGCTAGAAAATTATACCCTTGTCAGTGGCAGTTAGGGAAATGAGCTACAGTTGTTGATTAGAGAAGACACATGTTCCAGGGATAGTCTCAAGGGACAGTACTACCTTAACAAAATCACTGTGCTCCAAGGTCTACTTCCTAGCTTCACATGCTAAAAAGTTTCCTTGTACTCCACATGCAGAAAAGACCAGTGTGTAAGAACTGGCTCATTTCTTAATTTCCAAAGTGAAACACAGGTACACGAAGCTATTTTGAACATTCACTCCCTTGAGAGAGGCTGGGAAGTCACTTGAGAATGAAAAGGTGGCTTGGCATATTGATTAGAGAACATCTAGGGTATGAAAATTCTCTTTGATAATATTAACTAAAATAGCTAACATTTATTGAGAGCGTAATAGGTGTCAGGCATTGTCTTCAGCACTCTATTTTGTTTAATAATAGCATACACCTATCAGGTTCTTCATTGCAGAGATACACCAGTCAAGCAGAGGGAATACTGAGGTCAGTTAATCTACCTACTACCCCTTTCTGAACACATACACTAATAAACTGTGTTATATTGCATTTTACCATCCTCTGTATTAATCCTGATTCCCAAGACTACATTCCCAAACTCTCCTAAGCAATCATCCAAAAAGTAGAATTCATCAGTGACTCTGCAGGAGAAAAATGGACAATTTCATTTTGTATAATTTACAGATTTCTTAGAAATCTGCTGGAGGCTCAGCTCTGAATTGGTTTTGACTCAATGACAGAGACAGCGCAAATTGTAGAGTCAGTATCTGATACTGTATCTCACTGTAGAATCCAGTTCTTGTAGTTGTTCAAGGTGGCTTCCCAATAGTCTAATAGGGATATTGTCTGCAATGAGTATTTACTGCTATCTGCAGTATAAGTTATCTCTTACAGTCCTAAGTCTGCAAAATGCAGTTAATAAATACTCAAGGTCTTCCTAAGGGTAACCGTCTTGTTTATGTTTTTATTAGAGGCAAGGATGGTGAAACTTCATCTCATTTACTCTGAGCATATTTTGAAGAGGACCCAGCCGTTAGAGACAGACATCATGCAGGGACAGCACACAACAAAAGCATTTTAAACATTTGCATATGGTATAAACTGGATGTTTTATAAAGCACAAAGCACATTTTCAAAGAATATTAAGGGTAAAACAAAAAATTCTCATTTGAAATAAAAAATTTTCCTTTTAGGATACTTGATAGAAAAATTTTAAAATTATAGTACTATTAAAAAAGGACAACATTAAGTGGCTCAGCAAGCCTACATTTCCTGAATCATAATTACATGTTTGTCAACTTTCTTGCAAAATCACAAGTTTACCTTGATTGAATTTGGCATGATTCAGGCTATGGTCTTTTCAGTCATTTGCTATGTATCTGAAAGGTGGACAATAAATAAGAATGACAGGAAAAGAATGAATGAATGCCTTTGAGCTGAGGGGTTGGAGAACAGGACTGAATATCCCATGGACTGACAAAAAACCAAACAGAAATGTATTAGAGAAAGTGCAGCCAGAATGCTACTTGGAGGCAAGGATGGCAAAGCTTTATTTCACAGACTTCAAGCATGTTGCTAAGAAAGGCTATTCTTTGGAAAGGAGCATCATGATTGGAAAGCAAAAGGAAGTAAGACCCTCAGCAAGATGATTTGACATAGTGATTGCAGCAATGGGCTCAAGTGTGTCAGGGATGATAAAATGGAACAGGTTAGGGCAGGGTTCAGCTCTATTGTCCATAGGGTCACTATGAGTAATACTTGACTGGAAGACACCTAACAACAACAACCTATTGACAGTTAACGCTTAAAATCTCGCCATAGAAAATGTTATACATTAACATTTTCCTCCAAAATTATCATTTATTCCTTTTTTCTTACTAAAAAAAGAAAGAAAAAAATAAGTTTTGAACATAAATAAACATGCCCAAAATTATTACTAAAGCCTTAAACTCACCATCAAGAAATAAGACTGTTAACATTTTGGTAGACAGCCCATAAATATTTGTTGAGTAACTCATATGTTCTCCAAAATTCTTTAAGTTCTGAGCTACATAATAAACTGTACAACAGGCCTAAATTCTGCTCTGTCCTGTGCCAATCGCACTGTCTCCGTTACACCCATCCCAATTACCCCAGTCACTGAATCAATCCACCTCATAGAGGGCCTTCCCCTCCTGTGCTGTCCCTCTACCCTACCAAGCATAATGTCCCTCTCCAAGGACCAGTCCCTACTTACATGTCCAAAGTATGTTAGACGGAACCTCAGAATCCTTGCCTCCAGGGAGCAGCCTGAGTTAACCCTTTCCAGGATGAATCTGTTTGTTTTCCTAGCAGTCTATGGTACCCTCAATACTCTTCTTTAGCACCACAGCTCAAAGGCATCAATTCTCCTTCTGATGGGGTGGTATGTTTGTCTTGTATAAGACTTATATAAAAAGAAGGGGGATAATAGGGGGTATTGATAAGTTCAGAATTCTCTATATAGGTTTCAATTATAAAACTATAGTTAGTTTTCTCAAGCCTGCGGTACTGGTTGCTTGAACTTGGAGTTCTTAGCGTCCTTTCTTTAATCTGTCAATCAGAAGAGGAGATGCATCTCCTAGATTAGCTGTTATCTCTTTGAAGCTGTTTTCCCCAATCATGTAAATTGTAACTTAATCTGCCTGTTTGCCTGGAAAGCAAGTAGCTGGGTGTGAATGAATTTCTTTCAGATACAGAAATTCTTTAATTGTACTAAAAAAAGTTTATTGTTAAGTAAAGTAATGTCTCACCATCCTATAAAAGCCTATGACCACTCCCAGATGGGGAGACAGTCTTGGAGGTGATTCACTAAAGTACATTTATGGATATTGCAATCCCTTTGTCTTACTGTCAATTGACTATGGAAAGAACCCCTTGCTTTCTGTAATACTTCTATCCTCCTTAGTCACTGTCCAACTCTGATGCATA
>NW_006400155.1:509015-517605 GCF_000299155.1 Elephantulus edwardii
GTAGCAAAAGCTGGTAGAAATTCTTAATTTATTCATCTTTGGCTTTAGTGGTTGGTGCATATACGAGTTGTATTGATAGGTTTTCCTTGTATGCATATGGCTAGTATCCTCATACTACTGTGTTTCAGGATAGCTCTTGGAATGTTCTTTTTGATGAAGAATGAAATATCTTTACCCCTTATCATTCTTAGTGTTATGAACCATGTGATTATCTGATTCAAAATCTCCAATACTAGTCCATATTAGCTCATTTTTAATACATAGGATGTCAATCTATGTGCTCCATGTCATTTTTTTACAACTTCCAAGTTTCTGAGATTCATACTTTGTACAGCCCTTGTTCCAATCATTAATGGATGATTGAAGCTGTTTCTTTTTTTTTTTTTTTTTAGTGTCATTTAATCTTCCAAGAAATTTAGAAGAGAGCTTTCTGGCCAACTGACTAGAAAAAAATCCACATTTAAAAAAAAAATATTTGAGTATGGAAATTATTGAACAATATTATTAATATGACATGCAAGCAAAATTTTGTTTAAGATTGTTTTTAAATGGCTAGGGTAGTACACCAGCTCTCAGATGCATAGCAAGTGATCTGAAAGATCATGGCCAGAATCAGATGCACTTTAGTCCTCAAATTGGTATCATTACCCCTCAATAATTTGGAGAGGTCTCTAACTGAAGACTTTCCCAATTCATATGTCTCCTGATTTCTTGACTGCTGGTAGCAGGGTGTTAATTGTAGATCCAAGTAAGATGAAGTTGTTGACAATGTGAATCTTATCCTGATGTTGCCTAGAGGTCCAAAGGTAAAAGTCTTTGTATTCTTGGCATTGAGATGAGATGCAACCTATATTGAAGGCTGTATTCGTTAATCCTCTGAAACAAGTGTTTCATGTCCTCCTCACTTTCAGCAAGGTTGTGTCATCTGCATAATGCAGGTTATTGATGAGTCTCTCCCTAATCCTAATGCTACTCTTCATAGAGTCCAACTTTATAAATAGTTTGCTCAGCATACAGACTGAATAGGTATGGAGAGAAAATACAACCCTAATGCACTCCCTTCCTAATTTTAAACCATATAGTGTTCTCTTGCTCTGTTTGCACGACAGTCTCCTTGTCTAGGTATAGGTTTTGCAAGAGCACAATTAAGTGCTCTGGGATTCTGATTCTTCTCAATGTTAGCCATAACATGTTATGATCCACATAGTTAAATGTCTTTGCGTAATCAATAATAGACATTTTCCTCAGCTAAGATCCATCTGACATCAGCAGTGATATCCCTCGTGCAATAGCCTCTTCTAAATTCTGCTTGAACTTCTGGCATTTTCGTATCTAGGCACTGTCCTAGCTGGTTTTTTTTAATGATATTCAGCAGTATTTTGTTTGCGTGTGACGTTAATGATATTGCACAATATCATTAACACTCATACTATTATGAAAAAAGAGCAAGGGTCACCTAAGGACAGCTATTTCTGACCTTTCCCAACTCCAAAAAGGGGAACTATCCCCATCAATAACATCAACAATATAAAACCAGTCCATGCAATGTCAGACATGTTCCCTATGCTCCTGCAGCTCTTTCTAGTCATCCCAACACCAATCTCATTACTTTACTAGGTCCAAAATCCAATGCAATAGCTCACAGACTGTACAAAACCATATTAGGGAAGTCAAGAGGCTATTTTTCAGTTTAGTAGCAGAATACAATCATTCAGTCAGAATAGCTTCCAAAATGTGCTTGCAGGCACCTCAGCCTCGAGCCTCACAGTTTTAGGCCAGTGTGACAAAGTTCTCAGTCCTGCAAATTACGGTTCCACCCACCTCAAAGTCCCCCAACAAATTTGAGCAAAGGCTCTTAGTTCTGATACCATGGAGAGTGGCAATCCCAAGATCAGCTCTAGCTCATGTTGGGGCTCTGGTCCTCTGCTTCAGTTGCTGTCAAAAGCATGGATAGTGCAAGAGTCTCTGGCCTCAAAGAGCTCACTCTGCACTATGCATTGCTGGTGGTGAGGCTCCAATCTCCTTGTGGATAGGCTAACATACTCTAATAACATCCATGTGGCTAGGGAAGCCATTTTGAACAATAAACTCTTAACACACAAACTTTCCCCTTACAATACACAATAGCTATATCCATGAAAGTGTGTAAACTAGCAACTTCATGCCACATATGTCAATCTCCCTCCATGCCCCCCACTCCTTCATCCCTCCCCACCACCACACCACCACCACCCCTCCCCCCCACTCATACCCACACACCTCCACTCCCGTCTTCTAGATAGCTGATTTCTGATTTGCCCAATGGCGTGTCAGGATTAGTGAGACTGCCTCAGGATAAGGCAGGGTTCAGAGCTAATGTACATAGGGTCATTGTGAGTCACAGGTGACTCTGATAGCTCATAACAACAACAATCAAACAAGCACTCTGAAGAAGCAAGCAAAATCTTTCTCTGAATAATCTTCTGTTTCTGTCTAGGAAACTTAAAAGCATCTGAATCCATAAGCAAAGCCCAGACAAGAGCAAGCATCAAGTTGCAGCAATCAATTTATGTTAATCTACTTGGGTTCTGGTCAACCTATCTCTAGCCATCCTTGGCTAGGTCCAAATGGGCACCAGTTGCAAACTCAGGAGTCCACACTTTTTCCTGAGTTCCAGACTGACTGGCCCCTTCACTCAGCCTTAGACCCCACATAGGGTCAAGTCAACATATTAGGGGTCCTCATGACTCCCTACTCCTCAAGACAGCAACCCTTTTGTGCTTCTCCATACATGTACATATTAGGTCAACAGTGCTGGCTGAACATGTCCAAACCCAGCCTGTCTCTTCCTTGCTGCATGCCTCCTACTTCCACTCACCAAGTAGATGCAGGTGGTCACCATTAGTGAACATACTTGCCAGACCCCTCTAACTTCAAGTCCTGGAGGGGGCTCTGATGGGTATGACTTTTCCCTGCTTTAAAAACCATGCTCTCGCTCTCACACTCGCTTTTGCTGTCTTTCGCTCTATTTCTCTCTCTCTTCCAAATGTGAATCTCTTCAAGCAAAAGTCCTGAAAGGGTCCATTCAAATGCAGATCTCCTCAGGATACTGAGTGGGTTTAATCTTTCCCCAGCCTAAGCCCAGTGCCCTCTGATTCTACTGCTTTCAACAAGCATATCTCCAGCACACCTTCCTCTATTAGTTTAGCCATTTATTGGCCAAAGATTGAATTACACACTTTAAAGATCTACAGTATCTACTATTCATATATATCATACATCTTAACATTAAATCAACAAAACCCTTGGTCACTTATACAATATAACTTGCTTTCTTTATAGAAGAAACAGCAAAATTCATGAAGTTAAGAAAACTTTAACACTTCAGCCTCTTAAGATAGTCACAGTTTCAACTTTATTCTCCACCCTTTATTTATCTCATTCATATGCATACGGCCGAAGGCAGCTAGACTTTTCTTTCCATTTTAGTAGCAGCAAAAGTAATCATTTTAACTGTATCTCTCAAGCCTCTAACTTCTTGGGTTCACAAAATCTCATCCTTCCATGACTCTGGAGAATCACAATAAATCTCATTTCTGACACAAATTGTAAAAAAAGCAAAGGTTGTATGGGGACAACCATATCTGACCTTTACTAACTTCACAAAGAAAAATTGTCCTTGGCAACAACACTAAGAACACAAGCCAATTCCCATTAGGTCAGAGATACACACACACACACACACACACACACATGTTCCTGCACCTCTTTCTACTCATACCAATACCATTCTTACTGTTTTACTGAGTCCAAAATCCAATTGTGATAGCTCAGAGACCACACAGAACCCTATTAGGGAAGTTAAAAGATTATCATTTTCAGATTAGTTGCAGAATATAATCATCCTGTCAGACAGCTTCTGAAATATGCTCACAGCTACCTCAGCCTTTAGCTTCATGGTGGCTTTATGCCAGTGTTACAAAGCTCCTAGTCCTGCAAATAGAGCTCACCACCCCACCCCAAGACCTCCAATAAACTTGGGCAAATGCTCTTATTTCTGGTTCCATGAGGAGTAGCATTCCCAAGGTCAACTTCATCTCATGTTGGAACTCTGATCCTCCACTTCAGCCATTGTTGCTGCTATAAGTCTAGCTATTGCAAGAGTCTCTGGCCTCAAAAGGGTACACACTGCATGCCTGCTTTTTCTTTGCTAGTGGTGAGACTCTCCAGTACCCCTGTGGATAGGCTAACACCCTCTATTCACAATTCCCAGGCTTCCACTTGGCTAAGTTAAATTTAATGGCTAGGAAAGTAATTTTGAACAGTAAACTCTTGACACTACATAGCAGCAGTCAAGAGATCAAAAGACATGTCACACTGGGAAAACCTGCAGTTAAGAATGTCATTAAAATGCTAAAGAACAAGGGTAACAGTTTAAGGACTAAGATGCACGTGAAGAAAATTCAGTATTTTGGAATTGTGGTGTCAGCAAAGAGTTCTGAATGGACTGCAAAGGAACACACAAGTCTGTGTTGAAGGAGGAAGTGCAGTCAAGGTGCCCTTTATAGGCAAGGATGATAAAGCAGCACATCAACAAAGCGCTGCCAGATACACAGGCTGGCTTTAGAAGAGGCCTGATACTAGGGATATTATAGCTAATGTTAGATGAATCTTGGTAGAAAACAAAGAATACCAGAGGAATATCTATCTATCCATGTTTCATTGACTATGCAATGATGTTTGTGTGGGTCACAACACACTGTGGCTGACTCTAGGAAGAAAGGGAATCCCAGAACATTTGATTGTGCTTATGCGAAAACTATACTTGGACAAGCAGGCAGTCATCAGAACAGAGATGGTTCAAAATCAGGAAGGTGTATCCTAGGGATATATTCTGTCTCCATACCTTTTCAATCTGTATGCAGAACAGATCATCTGGGGGGGCTGGACTGTATGAGGAAGAATGTGGCATCAGGATTAGAGAAAGACTCATCAACAACCTGCATTATGCAGATGACACTACCCTGCTTACTGAAACTGAGGAGGACCTGAAGTGCTTGCTGCAGAAGGTCAAGGACTGCAGCCTTCAATATGGATTGAAGCTCAACATCAGGAAAACAAAGATTCTCTCCACTGGGCCAGTTGGCAGCATCTTTATGGATCGTGAAAAGATTGAGATAGTAAACAGTTTTAGTTTACTTTGCTCCACAGTCAATACTCTCTGTACCAGCAGCCAGGAAATCAAGAAACAAATTGCACTGCAAAGTCAGCTGTGAGGGACCACTCCAGAGTACTGAAGAGCAATGATGTCTGTCTGGAGACTAAGGTGCATCTGATCCAAGCTATAGTCTTCACAATTGTTTGGGATGATAGAAAAAGAACTGATACCTTTGAGCTGTAGTGTTGGAGAAGGGTGTTGAATATACCATGGACTGCTAGAAGAACAAACAGATTTGTCTTAGAGAGGGTGAAACCAGGATGCTCTTTGGAGGCAAGGATTCTGACCCTTCATCTGACATACTTTGGGCATCTTCCAAGGAAGGACTGGTCCTTGGAGAGGGTGGAGAGACAGCACAGGAGAGGAAGACCCTCAATGAGATGGATTGATTCAGTCTCCAGGGTAATGGGGGCAGGTGTGTCAGAGACAGTAAAGTTGGCGCAGGATAGAGCAGGATTTAGGACTCTTATACATAGAGTCGCTATGAATCACAAACAACTCGACAGCACATAACAGCAACAACATAGACTTTGGATATGTTGTCAAGAAAGGCCAATCCTTTGAAAAAGGCATCATTCTGGGAAAGGTAGAGGGTCAGAGAAAGAGAGGAAAATCCCCAGTAGGCTAGATTGACATAGTGACTGTCACCATGGGCATGTCAAGGATTGTGAGGATGGAACAGGATAGGGCAAGTTTCAGATTTGTTGTTCATGGGTTTGCTATGAGTTGTAACCAACTCTATAGCACATAACAGGAACATATATGATGAATCTTAACCCTTTGCTAGAGATTTTAATTTTATTTCTAACTTTCTGTTCTTTTACGCTTGTTTTTACTACTAGTTTCTGTCCAGATAATTTCATATAGTTTTGGCAGTCTTTCTCTCTTGCTGTCATTGTCATTAAGTTGGAACTGGCTTTTGGCCAAACCTCCATTGGGTTTCCCAAGCTGTAAAATGCATTGGAGGAGATTGTCCAACTTTTTCTTATGGAATCATTTGTGGCTTTGACCAACCAGCGAGGCACAATTCCCAATAGAATGGGCTAGTTGTTTTAGCTTGTTTTTCTTGTAGATAAAGTCCTCTCATTCCATCAATGACAGCATGTTAGGATAAATCTTGAAATCATTTTAATGTAAATTTACACACAAATAAAGTGTATAATAACACCAGAGACCACATGATAGAATTTACAAGACCAATAAACTATTCATTGGTCATGCATTTATCAACAATATAAACAGAGGCTATCCATATGGGTCAAGTCTGATGGAATACAAAGGGATCAAATCAATCACATCGATAGAAACAGATGCTGGAGAAATTTAAAATGTTTGTCAGAATAAGGCCAGTAGCCAACTACAAGGAACATTATCAATTGATCATATTTAAGTTCAAGCTGAAACTGAAGAAAATTAAACCAAGCCCATGAAAGCCAAGTAAGACCCTGCATGCCTCCCACCTGAAGTTAGAGAGGACCTTAAGATTAGATTTGATACATTTAACACTAAATGACCACACACAAGTTGTGGGATGATACTAAAAACAAGAAAGAAAGAGAAAACTAAAACATGTCAGAATAAACTGAAACTTTCTCTACAGTGAAGTGAGGCTAAAGTAAATGCTAGCAAGGGTAAGATTAGAGCGCAGAACAGAAGATATTTTTTTTCACCTTGTTACCTTTTTTTTATTCTCAGTTTGGGTTTTTTTGAATTTTTTTAATTATTAATTTTAATAGACATTTACAGCGGTTTTGGATTTCCATTCATTCATTGCCGCACTTTTCTCCCTGCCCACCCCTCCCCACCAGCTCTCTCCCCCTCCGAAAAGAAAAAGAAAAAAAAATATATTCCTTCGTTAGTATACAATTCCCACATCCCTTTCCCCCACCCCCACCCCAAGTACACTTCTCTATGTGATTTTAATGAGAAGTTTGAGAAGCCAAAGTAAAATAGTATGATAAAATTAGGAATCCAAGAGGAAAGAACAAGATCAGCACTTTTTATTTATTTTTTTTAGTATTTCTTATTATAAAACAACTGAACTAAAAAGTCAAGCCTTCAGCTGCAATACTGAAGAACTCCCTGAATAAAATATTGACGTCCAAGAGGCAGAGTAAGGGGATACTGCATGATTTGGGGTCAGGAAGAGTATGTATTAACTTTGCATCCTTTTACTGTACTTATTAAATCTGTATGCTGACTAAGTACTCCAAGAAACTAGAATATATGACGAAGAATGAGGCACTGAGACTAAAGAAAACATCACTAAAAATGTGTGATGTGTGGGTGACCCAGCCATACTTGTTGAATATGATGAGATTTTAAGTGTTTGCTGATAAAGATCAAAGACTATAGCCTTCAGTATGCATTATACCTCAAAGTGTAGAAGGCAGAATTGCTCACAAATGTCCTAACATGATAAATGAGAAAATACTGAAGCTATCAAGGATTATATTTTACCTGGCTTCATGATCAACTTATAGAAGCAAATATATAGCAGACTCTTTAAAGTGTTCAAAAGCAAAGAATTAACTTAAGGCCTAAGAGTCACTTCCCAGCTACTATATTTTCAACTACCTCATGTTGTTGTTGTTGTTGTTGTTGTTGTTAAGTGTCGTCGAGTCGCAGGTGACTCATAGCAACCCTATGAACGAAAGCCCTAGACACCTCCTTTATAATTTTCATCCTTTCTCCAGGTTCATAGGGTTTCCCAAGGCAAGCTATTGTGGAAGTGGATGCCACTCCTGTTTCCAAAACTACCTCATAGGCATCTGTAAACTGGACAACAAAAAAGGAAAATGGGGGAGTGGAGAATAAATGCCTTTGAATCCATTCACTGCTGGTGAAGAATGTTGACTAAACTGTGGACTTACAGAGAATGAATGAATCCGTTTGGGAAAGACAGAATATTCCTTCAATGGGAAGATGGTGAGACTTGAGCCCACTTATTTTGGACACTTTATCAAGAGGGCCCAGTCCCTGCAGATTAACATCATATTTAGTAAAGTACTAGGTGAGTGAAAAGAAGCAGACCCTTAATGGGATGGATGGTGCCAACAGGAACCTTAAAGAGCATGGACTGTGAAGACACGCAGGATCCAGCAGTGTTTTGTCCTGTTTTACATAGAGTTGCTATGAGTTGGTAATGGTTAGATGACTCTCTATAACAACATATAAGAAATATTTTGGCAGGTATCTTTATATTATTTATCGGATGATAGAAACTTTCTCTACCAATTAGACATAACAACCTTAGCATTTCTGAATTTCCACATATACATGGAGCTGTTGTTAATACTTTTTAAAAAGCAAGCAAGATTCTACTGAAGATTATCCAAAAACGATTAGAACAGCACATCAGCAGAGAACTGCCGGAAGTCCAGGCTGGGTTTA